>NC_036848.1:8100922-8196448 GCF_002910315.2 Salvelinus sp. IW2-2015
TTTAAACCCTTTACAATGAAGATCTGTGAAGTTATTTGGATTTTTACAAATTATCTTTTAAAGACAGGGTCCTGAAAAAGGGACGTTTCTTTTTTGCTGGATTTACAGGAAAGGTGGTATTTTAATGTGAGAGGCTCAGTGATGCTACTTAATTATGTTAATTCATCCCTGAAATGCATGCTTTGCATCAGCCTGGACCTTGTTTATGGAACTAGCCAACATAGTAAAAGTCCCTCTGAGGCCACTGATTGTAGACAAAGTCCTCGTCTGATAAACCTGAACCAAGGTTAGAAAGTGAAAGCTAGTAGTCCACTACACTAGGGGAAGAGGTGGTGAAGAGCTTTGCACCTCAAGCATCTTTAGACTTATAGGGACCTTGCTCCATTTGTTGCCCAATATGAAACTTCCCCCATCTATGCTAAAGGTTGCCTGYTTTTTTGGGAAGAAGAGAGGCCAGGGCCTCTTAGTCCCAGTTCCTTTCTATAAGTTGCTGAGCCTTCAGACAGTGGGTGAGTTACAGCTTTGGGACAGCTGAAGTAATGGAGATTACCACAGGCTTTTTGAGGGGCCTGGTGGTGAATAGCAATGCTGTAAAATGGTCGTGAGGAGTGGCGAGGAAGACTGTGTGCTTAAGGGTCTGGAAGAGAGCACTTTGTCTAATGAATTAAATCAATAACCAAATTGATAACTGCGGGAAATGTAGGAGCTCGAGGTGCATAATGTATTCTCCACGCTGAGTGGTTAAAGCCATGAAAAAATATGAACGGCCACCAGTAACATACTTTAACATATTACAATATTACAGACACCAGCAGAATGAATGGGCTTTTTACATGCTTAAGATGATAAGTGAAATTAAGACCCCTCTTTAGTGTTGCCGAGGCTCTTCTCATGATTCAGCTGTCAGAATGAGTATCTGGTGACCGGCAAAGGCCAATGACACATTTCAAAGGGTCGGACGGGTGTGCTGCGGTGTCCGTGTGCCCTTCATGGCTTGTGTTGTGTGTGTCATCAGATTTTGCCAGACAGGCAGGAGGAAAGGTGTGGCTTAACACAGCGCCGGTGTAGGTCGCTTAGCACTGTTCCTGTCGCCATGGCAGCCAGAGGAGCTGCTGCCTACCTGTCTGTTCTGCTCCTACAGCACACCTCCCCGATACCGGCAGACACACAAACACAGCACCCCACTACCAGGGCTGAGGAGAGAGAAGGATAGAGAGAGAGAGAGGGGTAGATCGAGAGAGAGAGAGGGGTAGATCGAGAGAGAGGGGTAGATCGAGAGAGAGGGGTAGATCGAGAGAGAGGGATAGATCGAGAGAGAGAGAGGTAGATCGATGAGAAGAGAGGAATTTATTGATACGGAGAGAGGGGTAGATGAGAGAGAGATAGATCGAAGAGAGAAGAGAGAGAGGTAGATTGAGAGAGAGGGATAGATCGAAGAGAGAGGGATAGATCGAGAGAGAGGAGTAGATCGAGAGAGAGGATAGATCGAGAGAAGGGATAGATCGAGAGAGAAGGGATAGATCGAGAGAGAGAAGAGATAGATCGAGGAGAGGGATAGATCGAGAGATGAGAAGTAGATCAGAGAGAGAGGGATAGATCGAGAGAGAGGGTAGATCGAGAGAGAGAGAGGTAGAATCGAGAGAGAGGGATAGATCGAGAGAGAAGGATAGATCGAGAGAGAGGAGATAGAATACGAGAGAGAGAGAGATAGATGAGAGAGGGATAGATCGAGAGAGAGGGATAGATCGAGAGAGAGGGATAGATCGAGAGAGAGAAGGATAGATCGACGAGAAGAGGGATAGATCGAGAGAGAGGGATAGATCGAGAGAGAAGGGATAGATCGAGAGAGAGGATAGATCGATGAGCGAGAGGGATAGATCGAGAGAGAGGGATAGATCGAGAGAGAGGGATAGATCGAGAGAGAGAGGGATAGATTCGACGAGAGAGGGATAGATCGAGAGAGAGGTAAGTGGCGAGGGATAGATGAGAGAGAGGATGTCAGAAGTAGAGAGGGATAAGATTCGAGAGAGGGGATAATCGGAGAAGAGGGATAGATGAGAGAGAAGGATAGATTGAGAGAGGGATAGATGGAGAGAGGGATAGATCAAGAGAGAGGGATAGATCGAGAGAGAAAGAGAGGGATAGATCAAGGAGAAGGATAGATCGAGAGAGAGGGATAGATCGAGAGAAGAGAGAAGGGATAGATCGAGAGAGAGAAGGAATAGATCGAGCGAGAGGGATAGATCAGAGAGAGAGAGAGAGAGAGGGATAGATCGGGAAAACAAAAAAAAGGAGGGATAGATAGAGCGGAGGGATAGATAGAGGAGAGGATAGATCGAGCGAGAGGGATAGAATCGAGCGAGAGGGATAGATCGAGAGAGAGGGATAGATCGAGAGAGAGGGATAGATCGAGAGAGAGGGATAGATCGAGAGAGAGGGATAGGATCGAGAGAGAGGGATACGGATTAGAGGAGAGGGATAGATCGAGGGAGGAGAGGGAATAGATCGAGAGAGAGGGAAGATCGAGAGAGAGGGATAGATCGAGAGAGAGGGATAGATGAGCGAGAGGATAGATGAGAAGAGAGATAGATCGAGAGAGGAGAAGGATCGAGGAGAGGATAGATCGAGAGAGAGGGATAGATTGAGAGAGAGGGATAGATTGAGAGAGAGGGATAGATTGAGAGAGGAGGGATAGATTGAGAGAGAGGGATAGATGAGAGAGAGGGAATAGATCGAGAGAGAGGGATAGATCGAGCGAGAGGGATAGATCGAGAGAGAGGGTAGATGGAGAGAGAGAGAGGGATAGAAAGATATGAGGAAGGGATAGATCGAGAGAGAAGGGAGATCGAGAGAGAGGGATAGTACGAGAGAGAGGGATAGATCGAGAGAGAGGAATAGATCGAGAGAGAAGGATAGATCGAGAGAGCGAATAGAGAGGAGAGGGATAGACGAGAGAGGGATAGATGAGACGAGAGGGATAGATCGAGTGAGAGGGAGATCGAGAGAGGGGATAGATGAGAGAGAGGATAGATCGAGAGAGAGAGAGAGAGAGAGGATAGATCGAGCGAGAGGGATAGATAGAGTGAGAGGGATAGATCGAGGAGAGGGATAGATCGAGAGAGGGATAGATCGAGAGAGAGAGAGGGATCGAGCAGAGAGAGGGATCGAGCGAGAGAGAGGATGAGCGGAGGGATAGATTGAGCGAGAGGATAGATTTGAGCGAGAGATGATGTGAGCGAGAGGATAGATTGAGCGAGAGGGATAAGATTCGAGGCGGAGGGATAGATTGAGAGAGATAGAGAGAGAGAGAGGGAGACCGAGTGAGTTGTGAAACCACAAAACGTGATGCATTTTACAATGCTCCCTGGCTTGGAGGGAGGGAGATTGGGAGAGAGTAAATCTCAGTAAGACAAAAATAATGGTGTTCCTAAAAAGGTCCAGTTGCCAGCACCACAAATACAAATTCCATCTAGATAACGTTGCCCTACAGCACACAAACAAACTATACCTAACTCAGCCTTAACATCAGCGCCACAGGTAACTTCCACAAAGCTGTGAACGACCTGAGAGACAAGGCAAGAAGGGCCTTCTATGCTATCAAAAGGAACATAAAAATACTTGAATCAGTTATAGAACCCATTGCCCTTTATGGTTGTGAGGTCTGGGGTACGCTCACCAACCAAGAATTCACAAAATGGGACAAACACCAAATTGATACTCTGCAGGCAGAATTCATCAAAAATATTCTAAGTGTACAATGTAAACCCCCAAATAATGCATGCAGATCAGAATTAGGTCGATACCCGCTAATTATCAAAATCCAGACATGAGCCATTAAATTCTACAACCACCTAAAAGGAAGCGATTCCCAAACCTTCCATAAMAAAGCCATCACCTACAGAAAGATGAACCTGGAGAAGAGTCCCCTAAGCAAGCTGGTCCTGGGGCTCTGTTCACAAACACAAACAGACCCCACAGAGCCCCAGGACAGCAACACAACCAAATCATGAGAAAACAAATAGATAATTACTTGACACATTGGAAAGAATTAACAAAAAAACAGAGCCAACTAGAATTCTATTTGGCCCTAAACAGAGAGTACACAGTGGCAGAATACCTGACCACTGTGACAGACCCAAAAATAAGGACATGTTTGACTATGTACAGACTCAGTGAACATAGCCTTGCTATTGAGAAAGACCTGGCCCTCAAGAGAGCCCACAAAATGAGGTGGAAACTGAGCTGCACTAACCTGCCAAATRTATGACCATATTAGAGACACATATTTCCCTCAGATTAAACACACCCACAAAGAATTCAAAAACAAAACCCAATTTTGATAAACCGACCAGAAAACCAGCCAGTTTCACCACCACAGTTCCTTTCCTCCTCCTCCTCAGACAGCTCATTCASCTAATGAGAGGAGAGCTGGCGGAGATGGATGGTGTGATAACTATCAGTCAGCAGACAGACAGCTGCCTCAAAGAAAGGGGCAGAGAGCGAGAGAGAAAGGTGTGACTGGGCTGAGCATGCCTGTACTGACTTCAGGAATCATCACCTTTCACTAGCTCCATCTTTTCTTTTTCATTACTCAGTTTTGATGTAAACTAGGACACCTAGTTAGTGCGTCAAGGCTTGGCCTATGAAACCAGTCAGGTAGTGAATTAAAGTTACATATTCTCTCTATGTTTCACACAGRTGCTCTGCTGGGGGTGATTACAGTATTTGTTTCCTAGCAATGCATTTGCAGTGAAAGTATGTCAGAGGAAGAATGGGTCAAGGTGTAGCCTAGTCTAACAGCAGGTCTAGGAGCAGATTTAGTTCTTGACCGGCTGCCAAGTAAGTTCAAGGTTCAAAATCCATTTTTTTTCTTGATTTGATTTTTTCCGTTCATGCTCGCAGTTGACAAGACATCATTTTGTAGAATGCACAGTTACATTTAGACTAAAATAAAATGTAATACATTATCCCCCAAAATCAACTGATGAATAAGAGATCTTTGTTGTGTTCTCTCTTTGACAGCCCAGGACCAAATCTATCCATCAGACTTCAGGACTTATGAAAGATGCTTTTATTGGGCCTTGTGAAAAAGTTTTTTTTATGGGACTTGTGAAAGAGGGTCATTTATTGGGACTTGTGAAAGAGGGTCATTTATTGGGACTTGTGAAAGAGGGTATTTTATTGGGACTTGTGAAAAAGGGTATTTTATTGGGACTTGTGAAAGAGGGTATTTTATTGGGTCTTGTGAAAAAGGGTATTTTATTGGGACTTGTGAAAGGGGCTATTATTCTATCAGACTAAGTGTTGAATGTACTGTGGGGTATTGTTCATCCTACGCCTCAGAAACTAACAGAGTTTAACGGAGTCTCTTCCAGGCAACACGGTAGATCCAAATGAAAGATATTTGAGCGTCTGAAACTCAGGAAGAGTTGGCGGGCAGCGGGGCAGTACGCCACCTTACCCTGTCCCTACTCATTTCTAAAGGATCTCCTTTCTCTAGTGAACACAGTAGACCTACACTGAGTTAAACTACCCTGTATTAGCCTGCATCGTCTCTCTTATGAGCCTGTCCACATTAGGCCATAGTCACTGAACTGAGAACAGTCGATCCATCTAGAGAGCATGCAGACCGAGACAAAGCTCAAAGATTACAGAGCCCCGGCATAATCCATTAGTACCACAGAAGAAGACAGAGCAGCTTCAGGTAATGCATTAGTCTGTCTTAGCTGGGTTGTGCCCTGCATGGCCAGCCCAGTCCTCCCCAACCACCTCCACTATATTATACCACTCCCCTGCTGCTCGTCTCCCTCAGCAGCTCTAAATCATTTATAGAGCCAGTCAAAGAGGAGGAAACGTTGTTAATCTGATACTACCTAACCCAGCTTCAGGCTGTTGGAGCCGGGGGGAGGACACTGAGGTTAGGAGGGGACTCCGTAGGAGAAGAGACCCTCTCTGGTTGTCATCGCCAGGCTGTTCGAGCCGGGGGATGTGGTGGGTGTGGGGGCTCTGTTTCCACCCATCTGTGCAAGGATCTGGATATTTAGCACCCAAAGGCCTGACCTTTTAGAGAGACATGGTGCTGAGAGCTCCACCACAGGGATGTGATGGGACTGGCACATTGTATTCACACCACTGAGGTGAAACAGTAGACAAGCAGCAGGATTACCATCGGTCACATTTCAGAATAAAATCACATGCAGAATCTGTTTCTATTGTTAAATTGTGTTAAAAATGTATCTGTAATGTTTTTCTCTGTGAAAATACTATCACATTCTGCATGCAGTAGACTGAATGACCCGAGAAATGCATTGAAGTATAGAAGGAGAAGGATTTGTCTTGGTCGCCTGCCAAGATGAGAATTAATCACAATTTGTCATAAAATGCAATTAATTTGGTTGGAACGCACGTGGCTTTGAAAGGGAATGGTTGAGAGCACACACAGACCAGACACCTTTCCTCACAAAGCTCATTGGTCTGTTAGCTTAATGACACAAATGTGTGGTTCACAGGAACTACTTTTTGGGGGGCATCCAACTGCTTAATAGGCCTACATATAGCCAGTTGATTGATGCATGTATTAGAGCATAGACCAATCAGATAGGATCATATTCCATAACCCTGCAGAGTAATGCCAGCAGGGGCTCCCATCCATGGCTTAGCTTACCTTGGTGAGGCATTTGTGTGCTGTACATTTCATACAGGACAGGTATCCTGCTGTTTAGAAGGAATGGCATGTGTAAATGGACTTTAGATGTCTGGAAGGACCTGATTAGCCCTTTACCTCCACCAAGGGGGGTCCCTGATGGAGAATGTGCCATTTCACCCAGAGAGAACCGGTCACCAGAGGAGTACAGCCAGGACCTCCCTCTTGCCCCCTGATACGCCGGTCCGCAGTCACCACCACAAGCTGGTGCAACGTCCTTGACATGACAGCCCGTTCTACCATAGTCAAAGTGGAAACTGAAGTGGAAAAGAGATATGGCCCTGTAGTAATTGCCCGCAATGACCTTAACTGTTGGGCTTATACTGAAAGATTCATTAGGGGCCAAAAACAGGTTGCCTGCGACTAATAACTCTTGAGTTGAGCGCTAGGCTAAATGGTAGCCATGCCTTGCCTAGGCTATAACTGACTTTAGTTAGTACAGTGTCTTCCTGTCTACCATTGTCCCTGAGACCAATGGCTGTCAGTACTTTAAATAATACATTACTGTCAGTACCTCTCCGTGTTATTTCAGACCTAATCATCATTCAAAAGAAGACAAAGTTGAAGAGCCGCAGGCGTTGGAGGGAGGCAGTGATAAGACGCAGATGTAACTACTTACTGGGACTAATATGTGGTTGTGTGGTATGTCGCTCTGTATAAGAGCGTCTGCTAAATGACTCCAATGTAAATGGACTGCTGGATATCAGCCCCCTAATGGCTGCAGTAGACAGGAGGACCCACTACGGTACTGCTGGACATCAGCCCCCTAATGGCTGCAGTAGACAGGAGGACCCATCGCGACTCGAACATCAGCCCCCTAATGGCTGCAGTAGACAGGAGGACCCACTACGGTACTGCTGGACATCAGCCCCCTAATGGCTGCAGTAGGAAGGACGGCTAGCAGATGGCAGAGCCTTCTGTTTGACCATTACTGTAGGTATTCAGGATGTCAACACCAACTTCCAAAGCTCACTCAGCCAAGAACCCCTATTACAGCCATGTCCTGTAGACATCTCTCTCACCCATTGATCACTTCTTCCTCAAGTGCTGTATGGAACAACGCTGACTGATAGAAGTGTTGATGCAGGTTCTTTCTATAGAGTATAGGCTATGCTAGGCAGGCTGAAGGGAACTGAGGACCCACTACGTTAGAGCAGATATCTGAGGAGTTTTGATAGCAAACTGATCRCCTGTATCTGCCTGGTAACTGTGTCTCTTATGTAGAACGGTTTACCATACTGTCTCCATCTTTTTGACATTTCAAAGGACATTTACAGAGTGGGAGGCATTTTCTTTGTGTCTGTGCAGGGGCAAATGCTGTCAGCTCTTTAAACACTTGATGGTTTTAGGTGGTAGGAACCTACAGTCACCGAAATAACATGAGCTTTTTAATATCATGGCAGGCAACCTGCTTGGAGCAGCAGGCACCAGGAGTGTGAACTTTGAGATATGGACACAGTGGGAGCTTCAGCACTGCCAGGCTTGTTATCTATAGTAATTCTGATTGCCTTAAGTTGTATTTAATTCCAGAGAGCATTTCTGGTCATGGGGTTGTTGGATCAAAGTGTGCTGGTGTTACTCTAACAGTTTTTAGGGAATTTATCTTATTAAATGTCTTTGGACAGTAGTAGGCAAATTTGAGGAGATCTCCTGACAAGGTTGGAGTTTGTAGCTGACAGTTTGTAGCTGACAGCTGTTCTGTTGGGACTGGGAGGTACAGCATCTAACTGTTTCTACAGCCAAATGGTCTGCTTGAAGTAGACCAGCTATCGCCAACAATGTGCGTGAGACTTGAACAGCTGTGTCTCAGCACTGTCCTTTCAACCTTTGAATTCCTGCGGCGCTTCAGTCAATCCTTGGGTTTCAAAACAAACCCCCTTCATTCTCACAGGGCAGGGCACTCCAAAATAGAGGGACAGATATTTTCAACCTCGATTTCTTGGCCACTATCAAACGGTAGACGGGGAAACCTGAGAAGAAGATTTATGATAGTGGCCGTGACACTCGGCACGACTTTGGTTTTAGTGTCACCCCTCCCACCCACCCTCCCTTCCTCCCACCCTTCTTTCTTCCTCCCCCTATTCTAACTGTCAAGTGGTCAAGTGATTCCCAAAAGACGTAATCATGGTCAAGCCCTTGATTTCTTTCATGTTGGTGCATTAGTGGATATTCCTCAGGGACTGCCAGAGCGCAAGAGAGAGCAAGTCCACAGCTGTAGAAACTATTTCCATATTTAGACTGAGAGACATGTGCAGCAGGCCAGGGTTGCTATCGGACAGTACAGAGGAGGAGGATGTTTTCTCTCTGACGTCCTGTTAAAACGAAGACGACAGGGCCCCTGAAATAGCACGATTCGCTTTCATCTGTGCCGTGCACTCTGCACTATAATATGGTGGTATTGATGTTGTGAAATGAATACCTCGCTTCTATATTTAGGTGGATATGAATTATCTTGACTATTCCTCACCATGCTATTCATGCCCTGACTGCAGTGTGACCCTGGCTGCGTCCCCTAAAGACAGGTGGCTTTACTGGCCCCTAGTGGTGGTGCAGGACCAGTGAACCCACTTTAACTGGCCCTCACCTCTCCTCCTCTCCCCCTCCATCCATGTGTGGAGTCGTGACTGAGGAATAGAGGAGAGAGGGAGGGAAGGAAGGAGGGAGGGAGTGGGGAGCATGCCATGCGTTTTGTGGAGCTGCAGCGTGCGTACCTCTGAGCTCTCCTCAGCAGCCTGAGACACGGCTCACAGAACACGGCCCAAGGACACAGCAGCCTGCCCAGCCCCATCGCCCCGTAGATGAATTGCCCTCTCGGCTCATTGGGAAATGGTCACCTGAGAAAGCCGAGTAATATCCCTAACTGTGTCTGCTGCTGCCCTGTCGCGCAGGCCAGACTGGAGAGCTCAGCATCGAAAAAGCATTTTTCATTTGATTACAGAACTAGCCGTCTTCACTGATCCGCTCTCAGGCAGACCCTGATTGCTGCATGTGGATAAGACGGTGCTGGACCTCTGCCACATGTCTCCTTGTCTGCTCTGCAGTCACCGATATGTGAGGTGACCAGGGCCAAGCTCACTTCCTGTCTTTACCTCTCCCTCCCTCATCATCCTCTCTGTTTGCTGCAGCATGTTAATCCAGTTGGAGGAAGGAGCCTGCTACCTGCTCAACCTGGCCATCACTGATGAGGCGTCCTGATGAAACTAGTATGCTCCTGATTTGTCACACCACACTCCGTCATCGTAACTCAATGGCTGCTTTGCTCATAAATCAGTGTTAGACGAGATGTGTATGATGAAGGATGTAGCGACAATGTCATTAAGATTCCTTACTGTAATAGCCAGCATAGTGGCACGATATCTGCCTGGATACAGTGAGCGCTAGGCTGGCTGTGTCCAATATAACCCCCCCATCCATTGGCTCTTCAGGTAATAATAATAAATGGTAACTGCTGCTAAGATGGTGGTAATGGGGGATTTGAAGTGTTTCTGTTCTCTCTCTGCCAGGTCAAAGTCACGGCACTGTATTGTGTTGTGTTAGGCTGTGTAAAGAACAGAACATGTGACACGGAATAGCCTGGCAGCAAACTTACACAAGGTATTGAAATAGGAGAAGCGTGCGTCGCATTATTCCACTGCAATGGGATACGGACTCGGAAGCCCAGAAGTGCTGACTAACCCTCTGGATCTCTTGCTGATCCTTCATCTCTTCCAACGTTTAGTAACCAGCTCTCTCTCACTCTCACTTTCGCTCTCTCTCTCTTGCTCAACTCTCCCCCATACATCAACTATCCAAAACATTAACCAGCTCTCTTCTCTCTCTCTCTCTCTCGTCTCTCTCTCTCTCTTTCTCTCTCTCTCTCTCTCTCTCTCTCTCTCTCTCTCTCTCTCTCTCTCTCTCTCGCGCTCTCGCTCAACTCTCCCCATACTATCTGTTCTGACATTTTGTAACCAGCTCTCTCTCTCTTTCTCAACTGTCTCTTCCAACGTTTGCGTAAACCAGCTCTCTCCTGCTCTCCCCATACTGTCTCTTCCAACGTTTTGTAACCAGTCTCTCTTCTCTCCCCGTACGTCCTCTTCCAACGTTTTGGTGACAGCTCTCTCTCTCTCCCGATATCATCTCTTCCAACGTTTGGTACACCCACTCTCTCTCTCTCTCTCCCAATACCATCTCTCCAGCACGTTGGTAAACGCAGCTCTCTCTTCTCTCTTCCCATACCATCTCTCCCAAACGTGTGTAACCAGCTCTCTCTCTCTCCCGTGCGTCTCTTCCAACGTTTGGTGACCAGCCTCTCTCTCACTCCCATACCGTCTTTTCACAACGTTTGGTTACCAGCTCTCTTCTCCTCCTTCCCATACCATCTCTCCCAACGTTTGGTAACCAGCTCTCTCTCTCTCTTCCCATACCATCTTTCCAACGTTTGGTTACCACTCTCTCTCTCTCTTCCCATACCATCTCTCCCAACGTGTGTTACCAGCTCTCTCTCTCTCCAACGTCTCTTCACTTTTGGTACCAGCTCTCTCTCTCTTCCCATACCGTCTCTCCAACATTTGGTAACCAGCTCTCTCTCTCTTCCCATACCGTCTCTTCCAACTTTGGTTTACCAGCTCTTCTCTCTCTTCCCATACCGTCTCTCCCAACGTGTGTTACCACTCTCTCTCTCTTCCCATACCGTCTCTCCCAACGGTTGGTTACCAGCTCTCTCTCTCTTCCAATACCGTCTCTCTTTCCAACTTTTGGTTACCAGTTCTCTCCTCTCTTCCCACTACCGTCTCTTCCAACTTTTGGTTACCAGCTCTCTCTCTCTTCCCATACCATCTCTCCCAACGTTTGGTGAACCAGCTCTCTCTCTCTCCCCGTGCGTCTCTTCCAACGTTGCGTAACCAGCTCTCTCTCTCTCTTCCCATACCATCTCTCCCAACGTTTGGTAACCAGCTCTCTCTCTCTCTCTCTCCCCGTGCGTCTCTTCCAACGTTTGGTGACCAGCTCTCTCTCTCTTCCCATACCGTCTCTTTCAACGTTTAGTAACCAGCAACTCTTCCTCCCACCCAGTCTTCCTCCCACCCAGTCTTCCTCCCATCCAGTCTTCTCCCCATCCAGTCTTCCTCCCATCCAGTCTTCTCCCCATGCAGGCAGTCTGTAAATGGCTGATATGGTGTATCTGCATAGTCAGTGAAATTCCCTGGCACCTTGAGAAGCCATGTTTTTATTTGACTGACTGCCATCTAGTTGACGGAGCAGATAAGGTTTGTATTGGTTACAGTTAGGTAGGCAGTCTCTGGCTGGAGAAAGCCATTTGATTGGAATTAAGGCTGAGGGTTCCATGATTACTGATTTGGTGCACTGCTGAGGCTGCTGCCTCAAGCAGGCAGGCATTACCTTTTGGGTAATTGAAGTCTAGGTTGTCGTTTTAGCGTCATATCGCCACCAAACATTCAGCTGATTTAACAGCAGGGAATCAGAAATGAACACATATCTGTGGTAAGCAAAGTAATAGTCTAGCTAGCTGTTTATGTTTCTATCTGGGAATGCAAATAAGAACTGATTGTCGGTGATCATTAGATCTTATTGCTAATGGACTATCCCCCTGGTCGCTCCAGTCTCCATCTCATTACCCTGTTGGATGGGCTGGCGCTGCAGACAGCCTGACAGCGCTTGACAAAGCACCACTCTCAAAGGACGGGAATGGAGTCCCTTCAAGAGATGCCAGACGAGAGCAATCCCAAATGAATATGAAGACAGGAAGACACTCTGTCTCTCATCCTTCTTGCAGTTTTTCTTTTAAAAGTCATCAGTATTACTTTGACCACATCTGAGCTCTGTTTCACAGACTTAGTTGGAAGGGATAGTGGAACAGGATTTGACATGTTTAAAAGAAAAGTACATGAATAGTGGTTGACATATCTGTAGGTATTACGTCCTACTGCATATGTGACATTTCTCAGCCTATACGATTTCCCGGCCTATGCGGCATACACAACATTGTGGGGTCTATGCATAACAGTGTTATATTACAGTCTAAGTTAAGACATTCATGGTGCCGTCACTTAATATTCTTTTTGATAATTGATTATCATATATTGGTTACATGTTCTCCCCAGTGTTACTGAATATCATGTTACCTCCCTACGAGGACCTCGGGCTCCAAGTCGGTCAGTTGTTTTTTGCTGTTAATCGTCACACCCTCCTATTGTAATAATCGGTGAGTGTCTGCAGCAGGGGTCAGGGGTCTTCTGCAGTGGTCAGCCTTTGTGTATCTACAGGCAGTGTAGTTAATCAGGAAGCATCACCATCATCAGAGAGAGAGGAGCAGGGAGAAGTGTGGTGGAGTCCTGGGATTCTAAACAGGTGTAAGCTGGTCCAGTATAGTAGTGGGTGTAGGATCAGGGTCAGAACAGGCTTGGAGGAAGCTTTCTCAGAATGAGCTATAAACCAAAAGCTCTGGATTGATCAACAGTGCCAGTTATGTTGTAAGAACGAAAGTCGTCTGCCATCAGGTTCTACTCAAAATGGAGATCTAGGCTAGGATATTTCCACTGTCTGTAACTAATGTAAATTACAAGGACGTGACAAACAAACAGTAAGTTGCACAATGTAAATATAGACCCATCCCTGTCCGGTCATCACAAACAAACTGCAATGTTCAGACGAGACTGGGAGGACTGAGACTTGTTAACCCTTGTCATCTCTTGCCCTTACTGAAAAGGTTCTCCACCATTCTCTCCAATCTCGTTAAGGACTTACAAACAGGGCCTTAAGTAAGGGCTATAGAAATCAAGTGATGTCACTTAAAATTAATGAGTCCGAAATAATTGCTGTCTTGTCTCAGATGACACGTGTGACAGGAAGAACTCCGCTGCCAGAGGTTGGTGGGTGTACAGTTGTAGGATCTTAATTTGATCACCCTGTTGCAGGAGAACTTTACTGGTAAGCAGGACATTACATTTGAGGTTTAAAAAGGCTTCTGAAGTGTGTCATTTCCATTTAGAGATTTCAGACTTGAAATCTCGTGCTTCTACACCTGCATTGCTTGCTGTTTGGGGTTTTAGGCTGGGTTTCTGTACAGCACTTTGAGATATCAGCTGATGTAAGAAGGGCTTTATAAATACATTTGATTTGATTTGATGATTTTCCCTTCTGAAAAATGTATCAACCCCTACAAAAAAGTCCATTCATTATAATCCACATAATTCACATTTCCTGTTGCTGCAATATTATTTTCCAGTTGTGGCAAACTGTGACTGACATATTACCTATAATGTACTGTATCAAAGCAGGTCTGTTTGAGTTGTTGGTCGGTTTTACCACCAACCGCTAATTGATAATGACACTATTGAAAAGAACATCAGATACACTGATTTACAGATGATAGCTGGTTTCCTTCCAGTACCCTGCCCTGTAGACACTGTCACTATCCGGCTACCACCCAGTACCCTGCCCTGTAGACACTGTCACTATCCGGCTACCACCCAGTAACCTCTGCCCTGTAGACACGTCACTATCCGGCTACCACCCAGTACCCTGCCCTGTAACACTGTCACTATCCGGCTACCACCCAGTACATCCCTGCCCTGTAGACACTGTCACTATCCGCTACACCCAGTACCATGACCCTGCCCTGTAGACACTGTCACTATCCGGCTACCACCCAGTACCTGCCCTGTAGACACTGTCACTATCCGGCTACCACCCAGTACCCTGCCCTGTAGACACTGTCACTATCCGGCTACCACCAGTACCTGCCCTGTAGACACTGTCACCTCCGGCTACCACCACCAGTACCTGCCCTGTAGACACTTCACTATCCGGCTACCACCCAGTACCCTGCCCTGTAGACACTGTCACTATCGGCTACCACCCAGTACCTGCCCTGTAGACACTGTCACTATCGGCTACCACCCAGTACCCTGCCCTGTTGCAACTGTCACTATCCGGCTACCACCCAGTACCCTCCCTGTAGACACTGTCACTATCCGGCTACCACCCAGTACCCTGCCCTGTAACACTGTCACTATCGCTACCACCCAGTACCCTGCCTGTAGACACTGTCACTATCCGGCTACCACCAGTACCCTGCCCTGTAGACACTGTCACTATCCGGCTACCACCCGATACCCTGCCCTGTAGACACTGTCACTATCCGGCTACCACCCAGTACACCTGCCCTGTAGACACTGTCACTATCCGGCTACCACCACGTACCCTGCCCTGTAGACACTGGCACTATCCGGCTACCACCCAGTACCCTGCACCGTAGACACTGTCACTATCCGGCTACCACCCAGTACCCTGCCCTGTAGACACTGTCACTATCCGGCTACCACCCAGTACCCTGCCCTGTAGACACTGTCACTATCGGCTACCACCCAGACCCTGCCCGTAGACACTGTCACTATCCGCGACCACCCAGTACCCTGCCCTGTAACACTGTCACTAGCCGGCTACCACCCTCACGTACCCTGCCCGCCCTAGACACTGTCACTATCCGGCTACCACCCAGTACCTGTGCCCTGTAAACACTGTCACTATCCGGCTACCACCGTACTCTGACCCTCACGTAGACACTGTCACTATCCGGCTACCACCCCGGTACTCTACCCTGCACCGTAGACACTGTCACTAGCCGGCTACCACCCAGTACCCTGCCCTGCACCGTAGACACTGTCACTAGCCGGCTACCACCAGTACCCTGCCCGCTGCACCGTAGACACTGTCACACCGGCTACCACCCAGTACCTGCCCTGCACGTAGACACTGTCACTAGCCGGCTACCACCCGGTACTTACCCTGCACCGTAGACACTGTCACCAGCCGGCTACCACCCAGTACCCTGCCCTGACCGTAGACACTGTCACTAGCCGGCTACCACCCAGTACCCTGCCCTGCACTGTAGACACTGTCACTAGCCCGCTACCACCCCATACCCTGCCCTGCACCGTAGACACTGTCACTAGCCGGCTACCACCCAGTACCCTGCCCTGCACCGTAGACACTGTCACTAGCCGGCTACCACCCAGTACCCTGCCCTGCACCGTAGACACTGTCACTAGCCGGCTACCACCCGTACTCTAACCCACACTTAAGAGACTGCTGCCCTATGTACTGTATGTACATAGTTTTTTATCACTGGTACTTTAATAATGTTTACATTAAGTTTATTGTTCTTAAATATGTTTGTAGTTAGGAACAGATAAGATTAGCATTTCTGCATCATTATTTTGTTTAAATGTATTTATCTCTGAGAATTAAGCTAATTGGTTACTCACTTTATATGTACATAGCTCATTCTATATACAGTTCAAGTCAGAAGTTTACATACACTTAGTTTGAGTCATAAAACTTATTTTTCAACCACTTACAAATGTCTTGTTAACAAACTATATGTTTTGGCAAGTTTAGGACATTAACTTTGTGCATTACACAAGTTATTTTTCCAACAATTGTTTACAGACAGACTATTTCACCTATTAATTCAATGTATCACATTCTAATGCGTCAGAAGTTTACATACACTAAGTTGACTGCCTTTAAACAGCTTGGAAAATTCCAGAAAATTATGTAATGGCTTTAGAAGCTTCTGATAGGCTAATTGACATAATTTGAGACAATTGGATGTGTACCTGTGGATGTATTTCAAGGCCAAACTTCAAACTCAGTGCCTCTTTGCTTGACATCATGGGAAACTCAAAATAAATCAGCCAAGACCTCAGAATTTTTTTTGTAAACCTCCACAAGTCTGGTTCATCCTTGGGAGCAATTTCCAAACGCCTGAAGGTACCACGTTCATCTGTACAAACAATAGTACGCAAGTATACACGATGGGACCACGCAACCGTCATACCGCTCAGGAAGGAGACGCGTTCTGTCTCCTAGAGATTAGCGTACTTTGGTGCGAAAAGTGCAAATCAATCCCAGAACAACAGCAAAGGACCTTGTGAAGAAGCTGGAGGAAACAGGTACAAAGTATCTATATCCACAGTAAAACGAGTCCTATATCGACATAACTTGAAAGGTCGCTCAGCAAGGAAGAAGCCACTGCTCCAAAACCACCATAAAATAGCCAGACTACGGTTTGCAACTGCACATGGGGACAAAGATCGTACTTTTTGGAGAAATGTCCTCTGGTCTGATGAAACAAAAATAGAACTGTTTGGCCATAATGGCCTTCGTTATGTTTGGAGGAAAAAGGGGGATGCTTGCAAGCCGAAGAACACCATCCCAACTGTGATGCACGGGGGTGGTAGCATCATGTTGTGGGGGTGCTTTGCTGCAGGAGGGATTGGTGCACTTCACTAAATAGATGGCATCATGAGGTGGGAAAATTATGTGGATATATTGAAGCAACATCTCAAGACATCAGTCAGGAAGTTAATCTCTATTAACTGCAGATTGAGTTGCCTCCAGGGATAGTCCCAGTGGGTCAGAAGTTTACATACACTCAATTAGTATTTGTTAGCATTGCCTTTAAATTGTTTAACTTGAGTCAAATGTTTCGGGTAGCATTCCACAAGCTTCCCACAATAAGTTGGGTGAATTTTGTCCCATTCCTCTTGACAGAGCTGGTGTAACTGAGTCAGGTTTGTAGGCCTCCTTGCTCGCACACACTTTTTTAGTTCTTCACACGAATGTTCTATRGGATTGWGGTCAGGGCTTTGTGATGGCCACTCCAATACCTTGACTTTGTTGGCCTTAAGCCATTTTGCCACAACTTTGGAAGTATGCTTGGGGTCATTGGCCATTTGGAAGACCCATTTGCAACCAAGCTTAATAACTATACTGAAGGCAACTCAATCTGCAGTTACTAGAGATAAGAACTATCCTGAAGGCAACTCAATCTGCAGTTACTAGAGATACAAGAACTATCCTGAAGGCAACTCAATCTCAGTTACTAGAGATAAGAACTTACCCTGAAGGCAACTCAATCTGCAGTTACTAGAGATAAGAACTATCCTGAAGGCAACTCAATCGCAGTTACTAGAGATAAGAACTTTACTGAAGGCAACTCAATCTGCAGTTACTAGAGATAAGAACTATCCCTGGAGGCAACTCAATCTGCAGTTACTAGAGATAAGAACTATCCCTGGAGGCAACTGAATCTGCAGTTACTAGAGATAAGAACTATCCCTGGAGGCAACTCAATCACAGTTACTAGAGATAAGAACTATCCCTGGGGCAACTCAATCTGCAGTTACTAGAGAAGAACTATCTGAAGGCAACTCATTCTGCAGTTACTAGAGATAAGAACTTACTGAAGGCAACTCAATCTCAGTTACTAGAGATAAGAACTATACTGAAGGCAACTCAATCTGCAGTTACTAGAGATAAGAACTATACTGAACACCTCAATCTACAGTTACTAGAGATAAGACTATCTCTGAGGCAACTCAATCTGCGTACTAGAGAAGAACTATACTGAAGCAACTCAACTCACAGTTACTAGAGATAAGAACTATCCTGAAGGCAACTCAATCTGCAGTTACTAGAGATAAGAACTATCCTGAAGGCAACTCAATCTGCAGTTACTAGAGATAAGAACTATCCCTGAAGGCAACTCAATCTACAGTTACTAGAGATAAGAACTATCCCTGGAGGCACTCAATCTACAGTTACTAGAGATAAGAATATACTGAAGGCAACTCAACTACAGTTACAATAGATAAGAACTATCCTGAAGGCAACTATCTGCAGTTACTAGAGATAAGAACTATCCTGAAGGCAACTCAATCTGCAGTTACTAGAGATAAGAACTATTCTGAAGGCAACTCAATCTACAGTTACTAGAGAAAGAACTATCCTGAAGGCAACTCAATCTACAGTTACTAGAGATAAGAACTATCCCTGGAGGCAACTCAATCTACAGCAACAGATATTTGAGTTACTATGAGAAGTATTCATGTTCCTACTTCAACCCTATGTCCTGCACTGGTCTTCTATTTCTATTCCTTTCTTTTGCATAGATCTCCCCTGAATGACCGGCAGACTGTCAAAGCCATTTTTGGTAAGTCCTGAATCCGCTTTCCAATCAGATCCCATTTCTTTCCTACCTAGTGGAGGGAGATGTGTGCTTGAGAGTGCAGTGCTTTTCTCCCTCCTTCTCAGCGCCGCCCGCCTTTCCTCCACGGGCCGTAGACGTCCTTGAGGCACACTTAATACAAACACTCAGAGAGGAATTAAGAGGATTTAAAGGGACGTGGAGGCTATAGTGTTTGGTGACTGCTGAGGGCACCCAAGAAACACACGGTCCTGTCATACAGGTCAGAGCACAACTAATATGGGTCGTCTGTCCGAATCGGATTATGTTACTGTCAGCTTGTGACTGTCAGTCAGGGGTTGGATAGAGGACAGATTAGGTTACTATCAGAGTGTTGCTGTCAGTGAGGTGTTGGATGGAGGACAGATTATGTTACTATCAGAGTGTGACTGTCACTGAGGGTTTGGATAAAGGACAGATTATGTTACTATCAGAGTGTGACTGTCAGTGAGGGTTGGATAGAGGACAGATTATTTTATTATCAGTGTGACTGTCAGTGAGGGGTTGGATAGAGACAGATTATGTTATTATCAGTGTGACTGTGCAGTGAGAGGTTGGATAGAGACACAGATTAGGTATTATCAGTGTGACTGTCAGTGAGGGGTTGGATAGAGGACAGATTAGGTTATTATCAGTGTGACTGTCGTGAGGGGTTGGATGAAGACAGTTATGTTACTATCAATGTGACTGTCAATGAGGGGTTGGATAGAGTACAGATATATGTTACTATCAGCGTGTGACTGTCAGTGAGGGTTGGATAGAAGACAGATATGTTACTATCAAGTGTGACTGTCAGTGAGGGGTAGATAGAGACAGATTATGTTACTATCAGTGTGACTGTCAGTGAGGGGTTGATAGAGGACAGATTATGTTACTATCAGACTGTGACTGTCAGTGAGGGGTTGGATAAAGGACAGATTCTGTTACTATCAGAGTGTGACTGCAGTGGGGTTAGATAGAGTACAGATTATGTTACTATCAGTGTGACTGTCAGTGAGGGGTTAGATAGAGGACAGATTATGTTACTATCAGCGTGTGACTGTCAGTGAGGGGTTGATAGAGGACAGATTTGTTACTATCAGAGTGTGATTGTCAGTGAGGGTGGATAGAGGACAGATTATGATACTATCAGAGTGTGACTGTCAGTGAGGGTTGGATAGAGTACAGATATGTTCTACACAGGGTGACTGTCAGTGAGGGTTAGATAGAGACAGATTATGTTACTATCAGAGTGTGACTGTCAGTGAGGGGTTAGATAGAGGACAGATTATGTTACTATCAGAGTGTGACTGTCAGTGAGGGGTTAGATAGAGGACAGATTATGTTACTATCAAGTGTGACTGTCAGTGAGGGTTGATAGAGACAGATTATTTACTACAGAGGACTGTCAGTGAGGTTAGATTAGAGACAGAGTTATATGTTATATCAGAGTGTGAACGTCAGTGAGGGGTTAGATAGAGGACAGATTATGTTATTATCAGTGTGACTGTCAGTGAGGGGTTAGATAGAGGACAGATTATGTTATTATCAGTGTGACTGTCAGTGAGGGGTTAGATAGAGGTTAGATGAGTGTTAAGGGATCTATTCTACAAGAGTAACCAGAGGCCAGACGAAGTGCCCCCAATCCAAACACTGCAATGGTTCTAATCCACATTTAATCTCAACAATGTATAAAACAGGGTTAAGAAGGTTTCCAAGACAATAGCCCCCAGTTCTACATCGTGAACAAACACAAGAAAACACACAAAACAATGGACAGTTTTGCAAGTGGAACCATAATAGAACTCTGAGTCTTGAATAGCCAACTGGACTGTATTATTTCGCAAGAAGGACACAACCCAATACATTCTCACTTGTTTTATTTACCTGGCCCTGCAATGAGGTGGCCAACCGAGCACTTCCCAAAAAACAATAGGCCTTTATTTTCCTGGAGGCTTCTCCTTGGGTTCTCAAACAGGAGCTCAATAAGATGCATATCTAATTGCACCAAATGTCCTGCTGCTTCATGGGAGATTAAATGTGCGCTGAAAGTGAGCCAATGTCTGATGGGAGCGAGAGGGGCACTCAATCAATCAATCAATTGTAGGCCATAAGAACATAAAATGGCAAAACAAAGTAGCAAACTGCCCACTGGACCTATGGGGAATACTTGTGTCAGTCCTACTGGATGATCGCCATGACAGGAACGTCAGTAATTGACTGTATATTACATGGCTGTCTCCGATCCCCCTTTAACTTCTAATAATCGACCGTCAGCAGTTCATTGATATTTCCTGTTGGGGGAATGAATGGTTAGAGAGGAGACATCCTTCTTTCAGAGAGGCTTTTCATGAAGAACAAATCTAATCGTGAAGTACTACAGAGATTGGGGAGTATTAGAGAAATGGCTTTCTGTTTGTTGTGGATTTGAAGATGGCGTTGGTTTGAACCCATCTAATCCATTCATGTACAGTATCAATACAAGTGTATCTCTGTGTATGTGTGTCTGTCAATCTTCCTATCTGTCTAGCTGTCTATTTGTCTATTTCCGGAGAGGACAGGCTGAATAGAGTAGAGCTCATCTGCATTTGGCATGGCCAGAATATAAACCCTGGCTGGCCCGTCACAAGCAGCTTGATGACAGCATTTATCTATACAGTACCTTCAGAAGGTATTCATACTCCTTGACGTATTACAGCCTGAATTCAAAATTGATTAAAATTGTTTCCTCTCACATATCTAGACACGATACCACATAATGACAAAGTGAAAACATATTTTTAGAAATGTTGGTAAATTTATTTTAAAAATGAAATACAGTAATATCTCATTTACATAAGTATTCACAGTCAATACTTTGTGGAAGCACCTTTGGCAGTGATTACAGCAATGAGTCTTTCTGGGTAAGTCTCGGAAGAGCTTTCCACACCTGGATTGTGCAACATTTGCCCATTATTCTTTTCAAAATTCTTCAAGCTCTGTCATTGGTTGTTGATCATTGCTAGACAACCATTTCCAGGTCTTGCCATAAATTATCAAGTAGAATTATGTCAGAAATTGTATTCAGCCACTCAGGAACATTCACTGTCTTCTTGGTAAGCAACTCCAATGTAGATTTGACCTTGTGTTTTAGGTTATTGTCCTGCTGAAAGGTGCATTTATCTCCCAGTGTCTGGTGGAAAGCAGACTGAACCAGGTTTCCCTCTAGGGTTTTTGCCTATGCTTAGCTCCATTATATGTCTTTTTTATCCTGAAAAACTCTGAAAACTAACGATTACAAGCATACCCATAACATGATGCAGMCACCACTATGCTTGAAATTATGGAGAGTGGTACTCAGAAATGTGTTATATTGGATTTGCACCAAACATAACACATTGTATTCMGGACAAAAGTAAATATTTTGCCGTATTACTATAGTGCCCTGTTGAAAACAGGATGCATGTTTTGGATTTTTTAAATTCTGTACAGGCTTCCTTCTTTTCACTCTGTCAATTAGGTTAGTATTGTGGAGTAACTACTATACTCATGTAAATACGGTATTTCATTTTTTTTATTTACATTTGCAAAATAAATCTAAAACATGTTTTCGCTTTGTCATTGTGGGGTATTGTCTGTAGATGAATGAGGAACATTTTAATTTAATCAATTTTAGAATAAAATTCTTAATTTAAAAAATGTGGGAAAAGTAAAGGGGTCTGAATCCTTTCCCGTATGCACTGTATACATTAGGGCTGTCCCCGACTAAAAAAAAATCTTGGTCGACCGAAAGTCGTCTATTAGCTAGCAAGTGCTGGAGATGAATCGGCAACCTGCTAGTTATTTAAATCACAGAACTTGGTAAGTAGTGCTGAATCTCAAGGGTTGCTCATTTTTCCTCCTTCTTCATCAGGAATTCCCAAAGGGGAGATAGTCAGGACATATTGTAACAGGAACTCTCTCTCTCTTTCTTTCGCTCTCTCTCTCTCTCTGTGAGAGGAGTTGAGTACTTTTAACGCTACAGAAGTTGGCAGATCGGCAGTACCAACTTCAGACGAGTGACGCTTGTGGAGGTCGTAGAGCAAAACCACCAACATGTTCATGTTTGTGAGTCTCATCTTTCCAAAGAGGTGTCATGGTTTATAGGCCAAACTGTTCAGGCGCTACAGACGTTGAGTGAGAATGCTGATTTTCAGGATGTCCCACTGTCTGACAAACACCGCTGTAGCTCGGCCAGCTTCCACCGCAGATGCGGGAGGCCTCCATTGGCCGATGCGGTGGATTAAAACGCAACCAATGCAAGTAGTTGTAGTTGTCACAGTAGTTGTCACAGCAGTAGTAACAGCAGTAGTAACAGCAGTAGTAACAGCAGTAGTAACAGCAGTGGTAACAGTAGTAGTAACAGCAGTAGTAACAGTAGTTGTAGCGGTAGTAGCAGTAGTTGTAGCAGTAGTTGTAGCAGTAGCAGTTGTAGCAGTAGTTGTTTCAGTAGTTGTAGCAGTAGTTGTAGCAGTAGCAGTAGTAACAGCAGTTGTAGCAGTAGTAACGGCAGTTGTAGCAGCAGTTGTGGCAGTAGTAGCAGTAGTTGTATTTGTAGCAGTAGTAACAGTAGTTTTACAGTAGCGTAGTACAGCAGTTGTAGGCGACAGTAGCAGGTGTAGCAGTAAGTAACGGAGTTGTAAGCAGCAGTTGTAGCAGTAGTAGCGTAGTGTACGTTGTAGCAGCAGTTGTATTGTAGCAGTAGTATTAGCAGTAGTGTAGCTGTAGTTGTAGCTAGTAGTTGTAGCAGTAGTTGTAGGCAGTAGTTGTAGCAGTAGCTGTAGCAGTAGTTGTAGCTGTAGTTGTAGCAGTAGTTGGTAGCAGTAGCAGGAGTTGTAGCAGTAGTAGCAGCAGTTGTAGCAGTAATTGTAGCAGTAGTACATCAGTTGTAGCAGTAGTACAGCAGCTGTAGTAGTAGCAGCAGTTGTAGCAGTAATGTAGCAGTGTAACGCAGTTGTAGCAGTAGTAACATCAGTGTAGTTGTAGCAGTAGTACAGCAGTTGTATTGTAGCAGGTAATGTAGCAGTAGTAATAGCAGTTGTAGCAGTAGTTGTAGCTGTAGTTGTAGCAGTAGTTGTAGCAGTAGTTGTAGCAGTAATTGTAACGGCAGTTGTAGCAGTAGTTGTAGCTGTAGTTGTAGCTGTAGTTGTGGTAGCAGATGAAGCAGCAGTTGAAGCAGTAGTTGTAGCAGTAGTTGTAGCAGTAGTTGTAGCAGTAGTTGTAGCAGTAGTTGTAGCGTAGCAGCAGTTGTAGAGTAGTTGTAGAGCCAGTTGTAGTTGTAGCAGTAGTAACAGCAGTTGTAGGAGTAGCAGTAGTTGTAGCAGTAGAACAGCAGCTGTAGCAGTAGCAGCAGTGTAGCAGTAATTGTAGCAGTAGCAACAGCAGTTGTAGCAGTAGCAGCAGTTGTAGCTGTAGTGTAGCAGTAGCAGTAGTAACAGCAGTGTAGCAGTAGTCACGGCAGTGTAGCAGTAGTAGCAGTAGTTGCAGCAGTTGTAGCAGTGTAGCAGTAAGTTGCAGCAGTTGTAGCAGTAGTTGTAGCAGTAGTTGTAGGCAGTAGTTGTATATGTAGTTGTTTGTATTAGTAGTTGTAGCAGTAGTTGTATTAGTAAGTTGTATTAGTAGTTGTAGAGTAGATGAGCAGTAGTTGTATTCAGTAGTTGTAGCATGTAGTTGTATTAGTAGTTGTAGCAGTAGTTGTAGCAGTATGTAGCAGTAGTTATATAGTTGTAGCAGTAGTTTGTAGTTGTAATTAGTAGTTGTAAGCAGTAGTTGTATTAGTAGTTGTAGCTAGTAGTTGTATTAGTAGTTGTAGCGTAGTTGTATTAGTAGTTTGTTGTTTTAGTAGTTGTATTAGTAGTGTTAGTGTTTGTAGCAGTAGTTGTAGCAGTAGTTGTATTAGTAGTTTATAGCAGTGTTGTAATTAGTAGTTGTATTAGTAGTTGTAGCAGTAGTTGTAGAGTAGGTGTATTAGTAGTTGTATTGTATTGTAGCTGTAGTTGTAGCAGTAGTGTATTAGTAGTTGTAGTTGTATTAGTAGTTGTATTAGTAGTTGTAGCAGTATTGTACGCAGTAGTTTGTTATTAGTAGTTGTTAGTTGTATTAGTAGTTGTATTAGTAGTTGTATTAGTAGTTGTATAGTAGCTTGTAGCAGTAGTTGAGCTGGTATGTGTATTAGTAGTTGTATTAGTAGTTGTATTAGTAGTGTAGCAGTAGTTGTATTAGTAGTTGTAGTATGTATTAGTAGTTGTAGCTGTACGTTGTAGCAGTATTAGTAGTTGTAGCAGTAGTTGTATTAGTAGTTGTATTAGTAGTTGTTAGCAGTAGTTGTAGCTGTAGTTGTAACAGTAGTTGTAAGTAGTTGTATTAGTAGTTGTTGTATAGTAGTTTGTAGGTAGCAGTTGTATTAGTAGTTTGTATTAGTAGTTAGTATAGTAGTTGTAGCAGTAGTTGTATTAGTAGTTGTAGTTGTATTAGTAGTTGTATTAGTAGTTGTAGCAGTAGTTGTGGCATAGTTGTAGCAGTAGTTGTATTAGTAGTTTATAGCAGTAGTTGTTTAGTAGTTGTATAGTAGTGTAGCAGTAGTTGTAGCAGTAGTTGTATTAGTAGTTGTATTAGTAGTTGTATGTTTGTAGCTGAGTTGTAGCAGTAGTTGTATTAGTAGTTGTAGTTTCAGTATAGTAGTTGTATTAGTAGTTG
Organism: Salvelinus sp. IW2-2015; assembly: GCF_002910315.2. Lineage (NCBI taxonomy): Eukaryota > Metazoa > Chordata > Actinopteri > Salmoniformes > Salmonidae > Salvelinus > Salvelinus sp. IW2-2015. The sequence goes on from NC_036848.1 coordinate 8,126,347, forward strand.
TAGCAGTAGTTGTATTAGTAGTTGATTAGTAGTTGTTAGTTGTATTAGTAGTTGTAGCAGTAGTTGTATTAGTAGTTGTATTAGTAGTTTGTAGCAGTAGTTGTAGCTGTAGTTTGTTTAGTAGTTGTATTAGTAGTTGTATTAGTATTTAGGCAGTAAGTTGTATTAGTAGTTGTATTAGTAGTTGTAGAGTAGTTGTATTAGTAGTTGTAGCAGTAGTTGTATTAGTAGTTGTAGTTGTATTAGTAGTTGTATAGTAGTTGTAGCAGTAGTTGTAGCAGTAGTGTACAGTAGTTGTATTAGTAGTTACGTAGTTGTATTAGTAGTTGTTTAGTAGTTGTAGGGCAGTAGTTGTAGCAGTAGTTGTATAGTAGTTGTATTAGTAGTTGTATCAGTAGTTGTATTAGTAGTTGTAGTGTATTAGTAGTTGTATATAGTTGTAGCAGTAGTTGTATAGTAGTTGTAGTTGTATAGTAGTTTGTGCAGTAGTTGTAAGTAGTGTAGCAGTAGTTGTAGCTGTAGTTGTATTAGTAGTGTATTAGTAGTTGTAGTTGTAGCAGTAGTTGTATTAGTAGTTGTATAGTAGTTGTAGCGGTAGTTGTATTAGTAGTTGTAGTTGTATTAGTAGTTTGTAGCTGTAGTTGTAGCTGTATTAGTAGTTGTAGCAGTAGTTTGTATTAGTAGTTGTATTAGTAGTTGTAGCAGTAGTTGTAAGCTGTAGTTGTACAGTAGTTGTAACAGTAGTTGTATTAGTAGTTTGTTTAGTAGTTGTAGCTATGTATTAGTAGTGTTTAGTAGTTGTAGCATGTAGCAGTAGTTGTATAGTAGTTGTAGCATAGTTGTATTAGTAGTTGTAGCAGTAGTTGTAGTATGTATTAGTAGTTGTAGGCAGTAGTTGTATTAAGTAGTTGTTATTAAGTAGTTGTAGAGTAGTTGTATTAGTAGTTTTTAGAGTTGAGTTGTAGCGTAGTTGTAGGTAGTTGTATTAGTAGTTGTAGTTGTATTAGTAGTTGTATTGAGTAGTTGTAGCAGTAGTTGTAGCAGTAGTTGTATTGTAGTTGTATTAGTAGTTAGTAGTTGTTTAGTAAGTTAGTAAGCAGTGTTTATAGTAGTTGTAGCTGTAGTTGTTAGTAGTTGTATTAGTAGTTGTAGCAAGTAGTTGTATTAGTAGTTGTATTAAGTAGTTTAGCAGTAGTTGTATTAGTAGTTGTAGTTGTATGAGTAGTTGTAGTTGTAGTTGTAGCTGTAGTTGTACTGTTTAGTAGTTGTAGCAGTAGTTGTATTAGTAGTTGTTAGGCAGTAGTTGTAGCTGTAGTTGTAACAGTAGTTGTAACAGTAGTTGTATTAGTAGTTGTAGTTTGTAGCAGTAGTTGTAGCAGTAGTAACAGCAGTAGTAGTAGTTGTATTAGTAGTCTGTAGCTGTAGTTGTAGCTGTTAGTTGTAGCAGTAGTTGTAGCAGTAGTTGTAGCAGTAAGTTGTAGCAGTAGTTGTAAGCAGTAGTTGTAGTAACAGTAGTTGTAGTAGTAGCAGCATGTTGTAGTAGCGTAGTTGTTGTAGTAGGCAGTAGTTGTTGTTGTAGTAGCAGTAGTTGTATTAGTAGTAGTTGTAGTTGTATTAGTAGTTGTAAGCAGTAGTTGTAATTAGTAGTTGTAATTAGTAGTTGTATTAGTAGTTGTAGCAGTAGTTGTATTAGTAGTTGTAGCAGTAGTTGCGCAGCAGTAGTAACAGCATGTTGTAGCAGTAGTTGTTGTAGGCAGTAGTTGTATTAGTAGGCAGTAGTTGTATTAGTAGTAGTAGCAGTAGTTTTAGTTGTAGTAGCAGTAGTTGTAGCAGTCGTTGTATTAGTAGTTGTAGCAGTAGTTGTATTAGTAGTTGTAGCAGTAGTTGTAGCAGCAGCAGTAGTAACAGCAGTTGTAGCAGTAGTTGTAGTTGTATTAGTAGTTGTAGTTGTAGCAGTAGTTGTAGCAGTAATTGTAACAGTAGTTGTAGCAGTAATTGTAACAGTAGTTGTAGTAGCAGTAGTTGTTGTAGTAGCAGTAGTTGTAGTAGTAGTAGCAGTTGTAGTAGCAGTAGTTGTTGTAGTAGCAGTAGTTGTAGTAGTAGCAGTAGTTGTAGTAGTAGTAGCAGTTGTAGTAGCAGTAGTTGTTGTAGTAGCAGTAGTTGTTGTAGTAGCAGATGAAGCAGCAGATGAAGCAGCAGTTGAAGCAGCAGTTGAAGCAGTAGTTGTAGCAGTAGTAACAGATGTAGTAACAGAAGTTGTAACAGTAGTTTGTCAGTTCTCCCTGTCCTCACTAGCCTACAGGTTGTCCTTGTATGGTTGTGCTTTGGGAGAGAGAGAGAGACAATCAGGGACCCACACTGCACTGTGTGACTCGTTCCACTGACTTTGAAGCACATGACTGTGACTGTGAGCTTTATATAACACAACACACACTATGGCGAGCTTCCATATGCTGTCTATGATTCGTTTTTTGGGGGATCGATATAGATGTCTTTGCCATTTTTGACTGAATGGATAGGAAAGTGTTGCCTAAGCGAACACACATGGAAATTCAACAAATAGCTCTTTTAATGGCCTCAAGAATCCTGCTCCCTCTCTGTTTTCAAAAGGCCACTATGGATTCTGGACATTTTGTATGCAGCATATTAAGGCTGTTGGCTGTAGAGCCCAAACAAAATGGTATTTTTTGATCAGATACCAGTTCTAGAGGGGAAATATTCACCGATAAACGATATATCTGCTAGAGGTCGACCGATTATGATTTTTCAACGCCGATACCAATTATTGGAGGACCAATTAAAGCCGATACCGATTAATCGGACGATTTTTATGTATATATTTGTAATAATGACAATTACAACAATACTGAAGGAATGTAACAGTTTAACTTTAGTCCGTCCCCTCGCCCCGACCCGGGCGCGAACCAGGGTCCCTCTGCACACATCAACAACAGTCACCCACGAAGCATCGTTACCCATCGCTTCACAAAAGCCGCAGCCCTTGCAGAGCAAGGGGAACCACTACTTCAAGGTCTCAGAGCAAGTGACGTAACCGATTGAAAAGCTATTAGCGCGCACCACCGCTAACTAGCTAGCCATTTCACATCCGTTACATGAACAATGAACACTTTTATTTTAACTTAATATAATACATAAATAAAATCTATTTAGCCTCAAGTAAATAATGAAACATGTTCAATTTGGTTTAAATTATGCAAAAACACAGTGTTGGAGAAGAAAGTAAATGTGCAATATGTGCCATGTAAAAACATGAGAACATATGAAAGCTGGTTGTTCAATATTCCCAGTTCTTCAATATTCCCGGTTAAGAAGTTTTAGGTTGTAGTTATTATAGGAATTATGGCGCGTCGACTATTTCTCTCTATACCATTTGTATTTCATATACCTTTGACTATTGGATGTTCTWATAGGCACTTTAGTATTGCCAGCCTAATCTCAGKAGTTGATAGGCTTGAAGTCATAAACAGCGCTGTGATCAAGCATTGCTAAGAGCTGCTGRCAAACGCCGTAAAGTACTGTTTGAATGAATGCTTACGAGCCTGTTGCTGCCTACCACCGCTCAGTCAGACTGCTCTATCAAATATCAAATCATAGACTTAATTATAATATAATAAACACAGAAATATGAGCCTTTGGTCATTAATATGGTCAAAACTATCATTTCGAAAACAAATTATTCTTTCAGTGAAATACGGAACCGTTCCGTATTTTATCTAATGGGTAGCAACCCTAAGTCTAAATATTGCTGGCACATTGCACAACCTTCAATGTTATGTCATTTTTCTGGCAAATTAGTTCACAGTTCGCAATGAGCCAGGCGGCCCAGACTCTGCTTGCACTGAACGCAAGAGAAGTGACACAATTTCCCTAGTTAATATTACCTGCTAACATGAATTTATTTTAACTAAAAATGCAGGTTTAAAAAAAATATCTTTCTGTGTATTGATTTTAAGAAAGGCATTGATGTTTATGGTTAGGTACATTTGTGCAACGATAGTGCTTTTTTCGCGAATGCGCTTTTCTTAAATCATCACCTGTTTGGCGAAGTTGAAGTAGGCTGTGATTCGATGATAAATTAACAGGCACGCATTGATTATATGCAACGCAGGACAAGCTAGTTAAACTAGTAATATCATCAACCATGTGTAGTTGAGATCAACCATGATCTCCCGGGTGGCGCAGTGGTCTAGGGCACTGCATCGCAGTGCTAGCTGCGCCACCAGAGTCTCTGGGTTCGCGCCCAGGCTGGGCTGGGTTCGCGCCCAGGCTCTGTCGCAGCCGGCCGCAACCGGGAGATCCGTGGGGCGACGCACAATTGGCATAGCGTCGTCCGGGTTAGGGAGGGTTTGGCCGGTAGGGAGGGTTTGGCCGGTAGGGATATCCTTGTCTCAGTATGTAAAAAATGTAATAAAAATGTATGCACTCTACTGTAAGTCGCTCTGGATAAGAGCGTCTGCTCTTGGCCGGTAGGGATATCCTTGTCTCAGTATGTAAAAAAAWWTTTWATAAAATGTATGCACTCTACTGTAAGTCGCTCTGGATAAGAGCGTCTGCTAAATGACTAAAATGTAAATGTAAATGTAGTTAACTAGTGATAATGTGAAGATTGATTGTTTTTTTATAAGATAAGTTTAATGCTAGCTACAACTTACCTTAGCTCCTTGCAGCCACAAGGTCCTTTTGACGCTGCACTCGGGTAACAGGTGGTCAGCCTGCCACGCAGTTTCCTCGGGGATTGCAATGTAATCGGCCATAATCGGCTCCGATTACCGATTGAAATCGGCCCTTCTTAAATCGACCTCTAATATCTGTCAATATTTTTATTAGTAGAGCTGGAATGAAGAAAAAACATTTTTCTGTATGGATTGTTCACCTGTGCGTCAATCTAAGTAACATAATCCGTCAGTTTGAGCTAGAGAGATCAGTTTTTGCATGGGCTGCGTCTCAATCCACCATCTGAAAACAATTCCACATGTTATCTTAGTAGAACACCCCGCTGCCCCCGGATAGCACTGTACCCTCAGAGAACAGCGTCAAGTACTCTTGCGTACCTAGTTAGTTGGCTAGATGGGGGTGGCGAAATGTGAATTTGGACCAGTCCCTGATAAGTGACAACCCATACATCAAGTCAAATCGTAGCTACGAAGCGCTACCTTGTAACCTGCAATGTTTTTTTTGTGTCTCTGAAAACATTTGAATGACAGAACTTGAGGACCACCCTTCACAAGAGCAAATATAACACACCAGATTTCACGGGCTTCACTTAAGGGCTGTAACGTTAACGTTAACACAGAGTTGTTTGTTATGACACCAACAACCTACCATAACACTTCACCTGACGGAAATTCTATGGCCAGTGTGTATTTTTGGCACTTTATTGAGCTGGCAAGCTTCTATCTACTCAACACTCACCGTAGAAGTATTAACCGTTAGTTCACAGTAGTTCACTCTTCTCTCTGACTGGTGTACTTGCGTTGGGTGAAAAATCTTGCTGTAGTGCGAAGGCAAGATAGGCTTATAGCGCCCTCTTCAGGACAAATTCTGAAATGTAAAACGTTTCTCAAATATTATGAAGAACGTATTTTTTTGTTTGTTTTTCCCCCCGCTTCTTTTCTGGTCCTTTTCAGTGGATTAGACACAGATACAAATACAGCAGTAAAAGGCTAATATCGGCCAACCGATAAATCGGTCGGGCTCTGGTTGGCTGTAAACAGACATGGACATCTATAAGGAGTGCATAGTTGACATGGTTTATTTCTCCCTTGTCACCTTGGGCTTTATGTTGATGTCACATATTTCAGAGGTGGTGGTGTAGGCTACATGTCCCCCATAGCAGCTGAGGGGGAGCGAGAGAACAAGGGGACGAGGAGGATGACAGAAAAGACAGAACACAGAAATGGAAACAGGAGAGCTGAAAGGATGGTGGTGGTGTTTTTGATAGTAGGTTATGGCTGGATTAACAATGATGTGCCCGCCAACATTAGCATAATTATCTCTGTGTTTAGTTTCACACAACACATGGCTGAGCTAGCACTGTTTTCATGTCTCAGTTGGCAGTTTCTGATGCCACTTTAAAACACTGACTCATTTCCTTTTAAGTCCACACAAGGCAATAATATCCACTCTGCATTTGATAGGTTGATTATTATACATAACCTCCTTTGAGTTAGCAACAATTCACACCACAACTCATAGTTACGTGCTTTAGATGATTCCTGCATTGTGATTCCTGGGCCCGTATCCACAATTCATCTCAGAGTAGGAGAGCTGTTCTAGGATCAGTTTAGGCTTTCATATCATAATAAATAAGATTATATCGATAGATCCTAGATTAGAACTTCCTCTATAGAGATTCAGTTCTGGTGAATGGCCACCAGCATGGATCCTCACAGACAGCGTGTAGTATTACTAAATGGCAGAGGCCAGAGCCACTTCAATTAAGGTGTTGTTGTGGTTCAATGGTGCGGCTGTGGTTCAATGGTGCGGCTGTGGTTCAATGGTGCGGCTGTGGTTCAATGGTGCGGCTGTGGTTCAATGGTGCGGCTGTGGTATGTGATTAAATCTGCTACATGATGCATGACTGCAGTGACTGAGGTTGGAGCGGTCTCAATGCATGTCCGTGTCCCGAGTGGTGCAGCGGTCTAAGACACTGCATCGCAGTGCTAGAGGCGTCACTACAGATCTGGGTTCGATCCCAAGCTGTGTCGCAGCCGGCCGCGACCGGGAGACCAATGAGGCGCCACACAATTGGCCCAGCGTTGTCTGGGTTAGGGGAGGGTTTGGCCGGCTTGGATGTCCTTGTCCCATCATGCTCTTGCGACTCGCCAGCTGTACAGTGTTTCCTCCGACACATTGGTGAGGCTGGCTTCTGGGTTAAGCGGGCAGTGTGTTAAGAAGCAGTGCGGCTTGGTTGGGTTGTGTTTTGGAGGATGCATGGCTCTCTCCCAAGTCCGTACGGGAGTTGCAGTGATGGGATATGACTGTAACTACCAATTGGATATCACCAAATTGAGGGAAAAAAGTACCCAAAAAACATACTGTACGTGCGTGCATATCGGTGTGTACATGGGTGTGTGTGTGTATATGTACGGGGGTGCGTGCATGCATGCACTCATGCGTGAGTATTTGCGTGTGTGCCTGACAGTTCTCCCTGTGACCTTAAACCTTCAGAGCCTAAGGATGTTTTTATTGATTGATATCCAGGCGGTCTGCTATGGAGACGAGGGAGGGGAGAAACAGGTCAAAAACACAAAGCCTGCCTGGAAATAAAGAGCTTTATTCAAATTGATTAGCCTGGCCTCTGAGAGAGAGAGAGGAGAGAAGAGAAGTGAGAGAGTGAGAGAGTGAGAGAGTGAGAGAGTGAGAGAGTGAGAGAGAGAGAGAGAGAGAGAGAGAGAGAGAGAGAGAGAGAGAATCCAATATTGATAAACTCCCATGTCTATTGGGTGAAATACCACAGTGTGCAGTCACAGCAGCAAGATTTGTGACCTGTTGCCACAAGAAAAGGGCAACCAGTGAAGAACAAACACCATTATAAATACAACCTTTATTTATGTAACGTCTGCTTCCAACTCACACTCTCAAACACGTAGATCCCCTGAACGCAGCTCACTTTCCAGCCCACAAAACACATAGATCCCCTGAACGCAAATCACTCTCCAGATCCCAATCACCTGAATTCTGATCAACTGTTCACACACCTGTATGTCATTATCACACACTATTTTGTTCAGTTCTTTGCACCCCATCATTGTGAGGTATTGTTTGTTTTGTTACACGGTCTAGTCGGAGCGCTGTTCATTTCCGTATTAGTCCTCCTGTGTATCATAGTTTTTTGCCTATTCCCAACGCCTTTTTGCCTATTCCCTGCCTGTACTTTTGCCTATCAGATGTCCTGTCATCAACCTCTTGCCTGATCTTCTGTACTACGTTATTAGCCTTTTCCCTGCCTGTACTGTGACCGTTTTGGAACCCCTGTGTATGACCTTCTGCCTGTCCCTGGACCCAGTTTACCTGCCTCCTCCTGTGGTCCTAAACACCTGCTGTGCCCTGCTCTTGAACCAGCACTCGGTCTCCCATCGTATTCATTACAATTTAACTATTTGCACATCAGTACAACACTGTGTATATATACATACTATGACATTTGAAATGTCTTTATTCTTTTGGAACTTTGGTAAGTGTTATGTTTCCTGTACGTTGTTTGTTTTATTGTTTATTTCACTTTTGTTTATCTATTTCACTTGCTTTGGGAATGTAAACATACATTTTCCATGCCAATAAAGCCCTTAAATTGAATTGAGAGAGAGAGAGAGAGAGAGATATATATGCTCAGCAGGCTCTGCTCACATTTACTGGTCTGAGGCCAAACCACACAACTAACAACATTGGACACTTTATAGAACACAAAGCCTTCACTATCTCATCCTGGAATATCCAAGGCCCGAGATACTCTGCCTTTGGCCTAAAGAGCAGGAACCTGGACTTCATCAAAGAAATTGGAAATACAGACAGTGTCATCCTACAAGAAACATGGTATAGAAGAGATGGACCCACTGGTTGTCCTCTAGGTTACAGAGAGCTGGTTGTCCCATCCTCTAAACTACCAGGTGTGAAACAGTGAAGAGACTCAGGGGGTATGCAAATGTGGTACAGAGCAGACCTAACTCACTCTATTAAATTAAACAAAACAGGAACATTAGAAATGATCTCAACAGACAAAATGTATCTTGTCTGCTACCTATACCCCCCCCACTAGAATCCCCATACTTTAATGAAGACAGCTTCTCCATCCTGGAGGGGGAAAGCAATAATTTCCAGGCCCAGGGACATGTACTAGTCTGTGGCGGCCTAAATGCCAGAATTGGACAAGAACCTGACACCCTCAGCACACAGGGGGACAAACATTTACCTGGAGATGCCAGCATTCCCTCCCCATATGACCCCCTAGGCACAACTACGACAACATAACCAACAAAAACGGGTCACAACTCCTGCAGCTCTGTCAGACGCTGGGTATGTATATAGTCAATGGTAGGCTTTGAGGGGACTCCTATGGTAGGTACACCTATAGATAGTATCTTGGCAGTAGTACTGTAGACTACTTTATCACTGACCTCTACCCAGAGTCTCTCAGAGCGTTCAGTCAGCCCACTGACACCCCTGTCAGATCACAGCAAAATCACAGTCTACTTGAACAGAGCAATACTCAATCACGAGGCATCAAAGCCAAAGGAACTGAATAATATTAAGAAATGCTATAGATGGAAGGAAAGTAGTGTGAAAACCTACCAAAAAACTATTAGGCAACAACAAATTCAATCCCTTTTACACAACATCCTGGACAAAACGTTACACTGTAATAGTGAAGGTGTAAACTTGGCAGTAGAAAACCTAAACAGTATATTTTAGCTTCCCTATCAAATCTAAAAATGTCAAACAGAAAACCAAAGAAAATTAACAACAATGACAAATGGTTTGATGAAGAATCCAAAAACCTAACCACTTCTGGGAAAATTGGAAAACAATAAACAAACAATAACGCGAAGAGTTATCTATCCAAAACGGAGATGTATGGGTAAACCACTTCTCCAATCTTTTTGGCTCTATAACAAAGAACAAACAGCAAAAATATATACATGATCAAATACAAATCTTAGAATCGACTATTAAAGTGTACCAGAACCCACTGGATTCTCCAATTGCATTGAATGAACTACAGGACAACATACAAACCTTCCAACACAAAAAGGCCTGTGGTGTTTATGGTATCTTCAATGAAATTATAAAATATACAGACCACAAATTCCAATTGGCTTTAACTCTTTAATAACATCATCCTTGGCTCTTGCATCTTCCCCAATATTTGGAAGCAAGTACTGATCACCCCAATCCACAAAAGTAGAGACAAATTTGACCCCAATAACTACCGTGGGATATGGGTCAACAGCAACTTTGGGAAAAGCCTCTGCATTATTATTAACAGCAGACGAATTAATTTCCTCAGTGAAAATAATATACTGAGCAAATGACAAATTGGCTTTTTACCAAATGACTGTACAACAGACCACGTATTCACCCTGCACACCTAATTGACAGACATACAAACCAAAACAAAGACAAAGTCTTCTCATGCTTTGTTGATTTCAAAAAAGCCTTCGAATCAATTTAGCATGAGGGTCTGCTATACAAATTGATGGAAAGTGGTGTTGTGGGAAAAACACAAAACATTATAAAATACATTTACACAAACAACAATTGTGCAGTTAAAATTGGCAAAAAACACATTTCTTTCTACAGTGCCGTGGGTTGAGACAGGGATGCAGCTTAAGCCCCATCCTCTTCAACATATATATCAAAAAATTGGCTAGGGCACAAGAACAGCCTGCAGCACCAGGCCTCACCCTACTAGAATCTGAAGACAAATGTCTACTGTTTGCTGATGATCTGGTTCTTCTGTCACCAACCAAGGAGGGCCTACAGCAGCATCTAAGTCTTCTGCAGACATGGGCCCTGACAGTAAATCTTAGTAAGATAAAAAATAATGTTGTTCCAAAAAAGGTCCTGTCTCCAGGAGCACAAATACAAATTCCATCAAGACACCATTGCCATAGAGTACTCAAAAATACTATACATACTTCTGCCTAAACATCAGCGCCGCAGATAACTTCCACAAAGCTGTGAACGGGCTGAGACAAGGCAAGAAGGGCCTTCTATGTCATCAAAAGGAACATAAGATTCGACATACCAATTAGTATCTGGCAAAAAATACTTGAATCAGTTATAGGACCCATTGCCATTTATGGTTGTGAGGTCTGGGGTCCGCTCACCAACCAAGAATTCACAAAATGGGACAAACACCAAATTGAGACTCTGCATGCAGAGCAAGCTGGTCCTGGGGCTCTGTTCACAAACACAAACAGACCCCACAGAGCCCCATGACAGCAACACAATTAGACCCAACCAAATCATGAGAAAACAAAAAGATAATTACTTGACACATTAGAAAGAATTAACATTTTTTGTCATTTAAAAAAAAATCTTTATTTTGTTAACACATTCTTATTTACAATGACGGCCAAACCCGGACGACGCTGGGCCAATTGTGCACCGCCCTATGGGACTCCCAATTACAGCCAGTTGTGATACAGCCTGGATTTGAACCAGGGTGTCTGTAGTGATACCTCTAGCACTGAGATGCAGTGCCTAAGACCGCTGTGCCACTCGGGAGCCCAAAAGCAAAAATATTTGAGCAAACTTGAATGCTATTTGGCCCTAAACAGAGAGTACACAGTGGCAGAATACCTGACCACTGTGACAGACCCAAACTTAACGAAAGCTTTGACAATAGCCTTTCTATTGAGAAAGGCCACCGTAGGCATACCTGGCCCTCAGGAGAAGACAGGCTATGTCCACACTGCCCACAAAATGAGGTGGAAACTGAGCTGCACTTCCTAACCTCCTGCCAAATGTATGACCATATTAGAGACACATATTTCCCTCAGATTACACAGATCCACAAAGAATTCGAAAATAAACCCAATTTTGATAAACGTTTACTTTTAATTTGTATTGTTTATTTAAATTTTGTTTTATCTACATCACTTGCTTTGGCAATGTTAACATATGTTTCCCATGCCAATAAAGCCCTTCAATTGAACATGGAGGGAGAGAGGGAGAGATGAGTGCTTAAAGGCTCCATCACCCACACACACACTCACCGCTGGAGTCAGACCTGCAGAAAGGATGGATGGATGGGGGAGGGCCTTGTAGAGGGCATTCTCCCCATCCTCTCTTTCTCCTCTACTCCTTCCACATCTTCTGAGATATCAAACCAGCTAGCCTGCCACCACAGCTCTCTCTCTGTCTCTCGCTCTCTCTCTCGCTCAGCCAGAGAACATTAGAATTGAGTTGGCTTGTGTAACCAGTCCTTTGATCATTACAGTGGCACACACACACAACTGTGTTGGCCTACATCTGCAATTTATATAACTTTTATCAATTTATTACCCCCTAATCTTTGATCCAACAAACATAATGTAGAGTTGCTAACATGGCACTGAAGGTTGGTTTCCATCAAAGAGAACACAGCTTTCCTGTGATGAGTTTACAACTCACTAACTAGACAACAAGGCACCGATAGGCTAGTTTGTGGCTTTTCAATGTCCTGGAAATGTAATGTGTGTTCGAAAAGGTGTGTTTTTCACAGGGACGAAATTACGCTTGTTCTGCTTATCTCAACGAGACCACTCATCTCATTGTCCACAGAAAGCATTGCTGGAAGGGATTTCTGATGATTGGTTGTAACCAGGCTGACCCCGGACTAGTTTAATGAAATGAGTGAAATTGGATTGGTTAGTAGAGGCGGGTGCGACGTGAAACAGAGCTGGAGTATTTAGTGTTAGTCACATTTAATCAAAGATGCTTAGCTAGGGCTCTGTGGCACAGAATATTCAGCTTGTGGTTAGGCTCTGCTAGGGGCCACCTGCAAACCGCATTGTCAAAGTCAGGCACACCCTGTATACCAGTGTCCCCCTCTGTCACGCCAAAGACAACTAAAAGAAGCCAGGAATGTAACAAATGTAAAACATTCTTAACTTTTAAACTGCCATGTTTTTATCGTTTAAACAACAAGAAAAAAACATAAAATGACGTGAATTCACAATTCAGATATGGTCCTGTGTGTGACCGCTAGGGGGCAGTGCTGTTCAATCTACCACAGTCCTGGCTAGCTACCAGAGGTTGACACTAGTTACCACAGACACAGTCATAAAACCCACATATTTCTATAAGTTATAGAAATACATTTAAACTGAGTTTTTCCACAATTCCTGACATTTAATCCCAGTAAAAATTCCCTGTTTTAGGCCAGTTAGGATCACCACTTTATTTTAAGAATGTGAAATGTAATAGAATATTCGTAGAGAGAATGATTTACTTCAGCTTTTATTTTCTTTCATCACATTCCCAGTGGGTCAGAAGTTTACATACACTCAATTAGTATTTGTTAGCATTGCTTTTAAATTGTTTAACTTGGGTCAATCATTTTGGGTAGCCTTCCACAAGCTTCCCACAATAATTTGGGTGAATTTTGTCCCATTCCTCCGTGTCAGAGTATGGTGTAATTGAGTCAGGTTTGTAGGCCTTCTTGGTCGCACACACCTTTTCAGTTCTGCCCACAAATTTTCTATACGTTTGAGGTCAGGGCTTTGTGATGGCCACTCCAATACCTTGACTTTGGTGTCCTTAAGCCATTTTGCCTCAACTTTGGAAGTATGCTTGGGGTCATTGTCCATTTGGAAGATCCATTTGCGACCAAGCTTTAACTTCCTGACTAATGTCTTGGGATGTTGCTTCAATATATCCACGTAATTTCCTTTCCTCATGACGCCATCTATTTTGTGAAGTGTACCAGTCCCTTCTGCAGCAAAGCACACCCACAACATGATGCTGCCAACACCGTGCTCCATGGTTGGGATAGTGTTCTTTGGCTTGCAAGCCTCCCCCTTTTTCCTCCAAACATGACGATGGTCATTATGTTTAAACAGTTCTATTTTTGTTTCATCAAACCAGAGGACATTTCTCCAAAAAGTACGATCTTTGTCTCCATGTGCAGTTGCAAACCGTAGTCTGGCTTTTTTATGGCAGTTTTGAAGCAGTGGTTTCTTCCTTGCTGAGCGGCCTTTCAGGTTATGTCGATATAAGACTTGTTTTATTGTGGATATAGATCCCTTTGTACCTGTTTCCTCCAGCTTCTTTCCAAGGTCCTTTGCTGTTGTTCTGGGATTGATACGTACTTTTCGCACCAAAGTATGTTCATCACTAGGAGACAGAACGTGTCTCCTTCCTGAGCAGTATGATGGCTGCGTGGTCCCATGGTGGTTATACTTCCGTACTCTTGTTTGTACAGATGAATGTGGTACCTTCAGACATTTGGAAATTGCTCCCAAGGATGAACCAGACTTGTGGAGGTCTACAATGTTTTTTCTGAGGTCTTGGCTGATTTATTTTGAGTTTCCCATGATGTCAAGCAAAGAGGCACTGAGTTTGAAGTTTGGCCTTGACATACATCCACAGGTACACCTCCAGTTGACTCAAATTATGTCAAGTAGCCTATCAGAAGCTTCTAAAGCCATAGCATCATTTTCAGGAATTTTCCAAGCTGTTTAAAGGCACAGTTAACTTCTGACCCACTGGAATTGTGATACAGTGAATTATAAGTGAAATAATCTGTCTGTAAACAATTGTTGGAAAAATTACTTGTGTCATGCGCAAAGTAGATGTCCTAACCGACTGTGCCAAACTATAGTTTGTTAACAAAGACATTTGTGGAGTGGTTGAAAAACGAGTTTTAATGACTCCAACTAAGTGTATGTAAACTTCCGACTTCAACTGTATATATATAAAATATAATATTAAAAAAAATCTAAACTTAACACGTACCAATTTTGTTTAACTCACCATCAGAACAAGTAGCACACACCACACACCACACACACACACACACACACACACAACACCACACACACAACACACACACACACACACACACACACACACGCACACACACCACACACACACACACACTCACTACTTCTCTCTCCAAGTCTTCTCCAGCTCCACTCTCACAGGCATAGCCTATTTCTGCTTCTGTCCCTCTCTTCATGAAATGTGTTTTCCATCTCTCTCCCCAGGGACTTGAGTCACACCCTTCATTCTGGCTTATTCCCCAGACCACTACCAGAGGACTGCCAGCACTGCTGCTCTGTAGTAGAATATCCCAGGTTTACTACCGAGACTGCACACTGCTGCTCTGTAGTAGAATATCCCAGGTTTACTACCAGGGACCCAGCACTGCTGCTCTGTAGTAGAATTTCCCAGGTTTACTACCAGAGGACCCCAGCACTGCTGCTCTGTAGTTGAATATCCCAGGTTTACTCCGAGAGACTACCAGCACTGCTGCTCTGTAGTAGAATATCCCAGGTTACTACCAGAGGACCCCAGCACTGCTGCTCTGTAGTAGAATATCCCAGGTTTACTACCAAGAGGACTCCAGCACTGCTGCTCTGTAGTAGAATATCCCAGGTTATCTACCAGAGGACTGCAGCAACTGCTGCTCTGTAGTAGAATATCCAGTTTACTACCAGAGGACCCCCAGCATGCTGCTCTGTAGTAGAATATCCCAGGTTTACTACCAGAGGACCCCCAGCACTGCTGCTCTGTAGTAGAATATCCCAGGTTTACTGGGGCTCATTTATCAGATGGTCTCAGTCTCGTGACTCTGGTCTGTCGTGACTCTGGTTGTCACGACTTCCGCCGAAGTCAGCCCTCTCCTTGTTCGGTGGTGTTCGGCGGTCGGACGTCACGGCTTTCTGTCACCACCGATCCATGTTTCATTTCGTTTAGTTTTGTCTGTATTACACACACTGTTTCTAATTCCCATATCATGTTCCTTATTTAACCCTCTGGCATACCTTTCTGTTTTGTCGTGATTGTTGGTGTCTTAGTGATTGTGTTGGTGTTAGTTTTTTGTATTTTCCTTATTGGATTTAGCCTGTTGTGTTATTGAGTAAAGTCGTTTGTTTTACTCTAAACTGTGTCCTTGCGCCTGACTCGCTACATCTCTGCACCCAATCGCTGACACTGGTGCATGTTTCATCACTCTGTCCATTAGTTGTAATGACGTTGCTGAGGGAGACTGTTTCTTTCATAGGGCTTTGTGTCATTGACAACCATACTCTACTGTAGTAGTCCTAGTTTGACGAGCATGTTTTAAGTAGAGGCTGCTGGCCCATTACCCTTCCTACATTACAGCTATTTGATATCATGGATATTGGTGTAATGTATATTTAATATATTCGATAAGATATCAAGATATCTTCAATGTACTGTATTTCTTAAAAGGACTTTGATCAAACAAGAGTCTAACCTGACCTTTCCTCCTCTTCACCCTCTCTCCCCCTCGGTCTCTCTCTCCTCTCTCTCTCTCACCCTCTCTCCTCCCCTCGTCTCTCTCTCCTTCTCTCTTCACCCTCTCTCCCTCCTCGGTCTCTCTCTCTCCTCCTCTTCACTCTCCTCTCCTCCCTCGTCTCTCTCTCTCCTCTTCAACCCTCTCTCCCTCCCTCGGTCTCTCTCTCTCTCTCTCTCTCTCCACCCCTCCTCCCTCGGTCTCTCTCTCCCTCTCTCTTCATCCCTCTCTCTCCTCCTCTGGTCTCTCTCTCTCTCTCTCTACAGTTCATGGGGAGGAGGAGGTCTTGCTCGACGCCTGGACGCTGACTTCCCTGACATTGACCTCTCTCAGCTGGACGCCAGCGACTTGACTCAGTCAACTGCCTCAGTGAGCTCCACTGGTGCAACGACAATGCCGAATCTCCCCTGCCTCAATCCAGTACAGCACGGGAGACCCCGAGCTCTTTGAGGTGAGACGCTCGGCCCGCGTGCTCAGGATTCCACTAGCCTGGGCCCGTATCAATCATTTTTTCAGAATAGGAGTGCTGATCTAAGATCAGTTTTGCCTTTTAGATCATAATGAATAAGATTAGATGGACAGATCCTAGATCATCACTCCTACTCTGAGATGCTTTGTAGATACAGGCCCAGATATGTTTGTTCTGTTTGTTCTGTCTTGGAAACTGATCTGGGACCAGGCTAGGATTCCACCAGGACCACCTACCTATGTATATAGAACTCCAACATAGGGACTAGAATCTTAGAAGGTGCTATCTAGAAACCTAAAACGGTTCTTTGGCGTCCCCATATGAGAACCTTTGAAGAACCCTTTTTGTTGCAGATAGAACCCTTTTGGGTTCCACGTAGAAGACCCTTTCCACAGAGGATTCTATATGGAACAAAAAAAAGGTTCTACTGGAACCAAAAAAGGGTTCTCTTATGGAACAGCCAAGAACTCCTTTGGAACCCTTCTAAATTGTAGGGTTGCAAAATGCCTGGGACTTTCAATCAATTCCCTGGTTTTCTCAGAATATCCTGGTTTGGATGATTCTGGATTTCTCTCCTGACTCCAGGAATCCTGTTTGGATGATTCTGGATTTCTCTCCTGACTCCAGGAATCCTCCAACCGGGATTTCGGGAAAACCAGGGAATTTATTGAAAGTTCACAGAATTTTGCAACCCTACATAGGACTAGACTACACAGATTATTGGTAAACTGAAGAGGCTCCAGTCTTGGTCTGTGATAAGACTGTAGACTCCCATCTAAGAATTTTTATTGATCAGACTAATGCACAGATGTCATAATGAGTTCATTAACATCACCCACCATGGTAGTGATTGAGTGAGCCGGGCCCCACCACCCAACGCTGTTGTCTAATTTACCATCCACTTGATAATAAACCCTTGTTCAGATTGATTTTAGCGGGATAGAGTAGCGATTGGATTGGGACGATCGCCTCCGGGCCTTGTTTTGGATGCCAGTGTGGAAGCCATTGATCTCCCAGCTTAGTTCATTTAACCTTCAGATGGGGGGGGTGAAACCTTGTTTACTTCCCATAGGCTGTCTCCGCTCTGTTATCATCCCACCACCAGACTCTATGCTCTTAGTGACATGGCAGCTGCTAAAACGAACAACACTGTGTATGGATGGATGGTGCTCTCAGACTACAGTAGCCATTTCAGAATTCAAATGCAGAGTGCTCTGTGTTGTAACTGACTGTGTTGTAAGTGGGTAGTAGTGTGTTCACGGATGCCCTCTCTCTCTCTCCTGCCCCCTCCAGATAGAAGATGAGAATGCAGCGCTGCTGGCTGCTCTCACAGACAGCCTGGACGGCATGGTGGAGGACGAGGAGGGGGGGCTGTCTGTTTTTCCCTCGCTGAGGGAGGGGTGCGAGGAGGACCTCCCCTTCCCTTCAGGCTCCCTGAGCCCAGAGACAGAAGCCTCGTCTCTAGTAAGAACCCTTCCTCACTGTTTAAGGTGGATTTGGATGGGCCTCTGCTCTGACTACCCCACAACATGGGTATGATAGGCAACAAAGGTCTGAATTTTTCTCATTTTGGGCTTTTCCATTCTTTTTAGCAACCACTACTTCTAATGAGAATGCTTTTTACTGGCAGGCACAGGCAGGCAACCTGGACCACAAACATGTTCTCTTAAAGAAACTGTGGCTCTCACCTCTTTTAGACCCCCCCTCCGCAGTGCATTCAGAAAGTATTCAGACCCCTAGACTTTTTCCACATTTTGTTACGTTACAGCCTTATTCTAAAATGGATTAAATCATTTCCCCCCTCATCAATATACACACAAAAAAATGGGAAAATAACATTTACATAAGTATTCAGACCCTTAGTCAGTACTTTGTCTTATTGGGTATTGTGTGTACCCCATAATAACACATTTAATTTAATATATTTTCAAATATTAAGGCTGTAACGTAACAAAATGTTGAACATGTACTTTCCGGATGCACCTAACTCTCATTCAATCTTTCTTTTTTTCTGTTCTATTTCTCTCTCACTCCTTTGCCATCTTAAAGGGGTGATATACTACTGTCATACCCATGTCTGACTCCTAGGACCCAGCCCAGCATCCTATAGCGCCAGCAGTTACACTGTGGCGCTAACCCTGTGACCCACTCTCCTCTTTTCACACTGTCCTTTGGGATGCCTCTACCCTCTCTCCCCTGCACCCCTCTCAGGAAAAACGTTTTGATTTTCAACTGTTGTCCCTATCTACTCATGCTTGCTGTGGATTGCAACAGAAAACTGGTATATTTTACAGAGAATACATTAATCAGATTTCATTACATTGGGAAACATTTGGCCAGTTGATATTCTGTGTGCTCGGATGAGCATGTAGGTAGCTCTGGTGTAATATATGCCCTCTTATTCCTCCTGTAATATGTCCTTATTCCTCCTGTAATATGTCCTTATTCCTCCTGTAATATGTCCTTATTCCTCATGTGATAAGTCCTTATCAATCCCTGTATATGCCTAATTCCTCCTGTAATATGTCTATTCCCATGCTTATCACTCCTGGATAGGTCCTTTTCCTCCTGTAATATGTCCTTATTCTCCCTAATATGTCGTTATGTCCTCCTGTAATATGTCCGTATTCCTCTGTAATATTGTCCTTATTCCTCTGTAATATGTCCTTATTCCTCCTGTAATATGTCCTATATTCTTGTCCACCCAATGAAGCAAAATCTTCCTTAATTTTCCTTAATTTGGAAACTTTGGAGCGGGTTTAAAGAGACAGAAATCCCAAATGATCAAGGCAAGGTTACAAAGGTCCTATTGGGTTACAGCGCTGAGGGAAAAAGTTATCTACATACTACATGGTCTCTACCTCAAGTCACTCTGCCTCTCAGAGATAATTACAATTACAGGAGAACAATTCAGACTCTATATATACCCACGGATGGGACATTTTTAACAAATTGATGGAAATTACCCTCATGATGTCCTTAGATAGCTTAGAATCTTAATGGGAGTTGGTATCAGTTGGTACTGATAGCAGCAATACGACAAAATGAGTCAAAACTGGTATTCTGTTTATGTTGTTGTGCATGCTAGTCATTCAGAGGTAAACGTTGTTATGCATGCTAGTCATTCAGAGGTAAACGTTGTGCATGCTAGTCATTCAGAGGTAAACATTTGTTATGCATGCTAGTCATTCAGAGGTAAACGTTGTTGGGCATGCTAGTCATTCAGAGGTAAACTTGTTGTGCATGCTAGTCATTCAGAGGTAAACGTTGTTATGCATGCTAGTCATTCAGAGGTAAACGTTGTGTGCATGCTAGTCATTCAGAGGTAAACGTTGTTTAGCATGCTAGTCATTCAGAGGTAAACGTTGTTGTGCATGCTAGTCATTCAGAGGTAAACGTTGTTGTGCATGCTAGTCATTCAAGGTAAACGTTGTTGTGCATGCTAGTCATTCAGAGGTAAACGTTGTTGTGAATGCTAGTCATTCAGAGGTAAACGTGTTGGCATGCTAGTCTCAGAGTAAACGTTGTTGTGCATGCTAGTCATTCAGAGGTAAACGTTGTTGTGCATGCTAGTCATTCAGAGGTAAACGTTGTTGTGCATGCTAGTCATTCAGAGGTAAACGTTGTTGTGCATGCTAGTCATTCAGAGGTAAACAGTTGTTGATGCTAGTCATTCAGAGGTAAACTTGTTGTGCATGCTAGTCATTCAGAGGTAAACGTTGTTGTGCATGCTAGTCATTCAGAGGTAAACGTTGTTATGCATGCTAGTCATTCAGAGGTAAACGTTGTTATGCATGCTAGTCATTCAGAGGTAAACGTTGTGTGCATGCTAGTCATTCAGAGGTAAACGTTGTTTTGGCATGCTAGTCATTCAGAGGTAAACGTTGTTGTGATGCTAGTCATTCAGAGGTTAACATTTTGTGGTGTTTTTACTGACAAATATACAGACCCATAGATAATAAGCTAGAGTAGTGGATTGATGGCCAATAAGATGTCATTATAATTCAACATCTGTTTTTAGGCAAAAAGGCCCATTTATATTTTGAAATGTGGATTAACATGGTGACACGTAACAGTCACCTCCCTGCCTGTCAGTCAGTCCCTCTCCATCCCAGTGACAGACCAGAGGATTTATTGTTGTGACCCTGGGGTAACCTTGTCGCACAGCGCATATAAGCCTGGTATAATCAACCACTCAAAGTTGGCCTTAGTGGGAGTGACCATAGAGATTCTATGGGAGTGACTTACTGAGTAAAGTATTTGTCATCATTTAATATTAGCGAATCGCATGACTGTGAGGTGTGGCTCTGTGCTTGTGGTGTGAGAATGTGTTGTGGGAGATGATTGGTTGGTTGAGTTTCTCCAGCTCTCTGCAATGGCTAACAAATGCCAAGTGTGACGTGTTGGTCCGCTAGACTCTGCGCATTTGGGCGGAAGTGTCTGGGAACGAGATTACCCTGGGGTGTCATGACTGGTTTGTGAGTGGAGGAGCAAGACTCCCTCTACTGGCAGGATCTGTAGGATCTGTAACTGCACCTGACTCCGTGTTGTTGGTGTTGGTGTGTGTGTGTGTGCTGTGTGTGTGTGTGTGTGTGTGTGTGTGTGTGTGTGTGTGTGTGTGTGTGTGTGTGTGTGTGTGTGTGTGTGTGTGTGTGTGTGTGTGTGTTGTGTGTGTATGTGTGTGTGTGTGCGAGAGGTTGTGAGCAGCAGAGAACAAGGGCTACATTGAGCCAGGCAGTGCAGGAATTGGTCCAGAGTAGAGTAGTCTTTCATGGCATGGGTGGCCTGGCGCACCAACAGTGTTTCGTACATAGAGATGGAAACCTTCAGCGCCCCTTCACTTTCCTCAATGAAACACTGAGAGGCACCATTGAAGCCCATGCTGGGTTGGCACATGCTGACAGGGATGGGCAACTCAATTAACACTGCTCTTCTCATCTATTTCATCATCTGTTTCAACATGACATATAAGACCAGTTAGTATTAACTAGCAGCCAAACATACTGGAACCAGCCACATCATTCCCTCACATCTACAGTCAGCACTCCGGTGACATCCTCAGTGTGTTCCAAAACCAGCGCAGCTTAGGGGATTGTTGTTGTAAGCAGATTTATATCATCTGATGATTTCACATGCGATGCCGCTGCCTCAATGTGTAATGAATGAAATGCGAGGGAACAAAATGCCCTTTTGAACTGCAATGCAGCATTACCTCCTGGTTGAAAAGTGACTAGGAGAGCAATAGAATCACATTTCCTTTTGATCTTATATTCACACAGCTTCCTCCTGTCAGCTTCGGTTTGAACGCTGGACGGGGGAGCAGAAAGGGAAGATGGGTTTTTGCGGCGGAATGGACCCTGTCAGGAGTGATGATACTGTATGTTCTGCTGATGGATGGATTGATTGGCAGACATGTAAATGACAGTTGTCCCAACCTATGTTCCCCTCCCTACAGCTGAAAAGGCTCCTGCTGTCCCCCCCTAACGTGCCCACGGGCCTGGAGTCACACAAAGAGGGCAGCAGTAGCAGTGTGCATCGCCATAGCAGCCGGAGCCTGCATATGAAACCTGCCAGGCCTTTGGTTAAGGTGAGTGAGTTGGAGGTCTGTGTTCTAGAATAGAGCTCTGTTTTGTAGAAAAGAGCTCTGTCTAGAATAGAGCTCTGTGTTCTAGAATAGAGCTCTGTTTTGTAGAAAAGAGCTCTGTCTAGAATAGAGCTCTGTGTTCTAGAAAAGAGCTCTGTCTAGAAAAGAGCTCTGTGTTCTAGAATAGAGCTCTGTTTTGTAGAAAAGAGCTCTGTCTAGAAAAGAGCTCTGTCTAGAATAGAGCTTTAGCAGCCCAGAATGGGTACATGGGACACGTAAAGGAAAAATCCACCCAGAACCACTCATTCCTATAAATGTTACATAACACTAATATGTGAAAACAATATTTTTTTGTGAACAAATGCTTAATTTTGTCGTTGTAATAAGGTTGGTAGCAACATGTGAAAATGGTTGTGGAAATCTATTGTAGCACAAGTCGACTACAAAATCCACAATGCAATGCTCTCTCTGTGAGCTGGCTAGCTAGCTAGGTAGCTACACACAATAATACCAAAGTCAATATCTGCATGTGAAGTAGCTAGTTAGCTGTAAAATCACCTAAACAAACTGCTCTACAATCTCACCATGTTCAACCTTCAGATCGATGT
Organism: Salvelinus sp. IW2-2015; assembly: GCF_002910315.2. Classification (NCBI taxonomy): domain Eukaryota; kingdom Metazoa; phylum Chordata; class Actinopteri; order Salmoniformes; family Salmonidae; genus Salvelinus; species Salvelinus sp. IW2-2015. Next base: position 8,148,996 of record NC_036848.1, read on the forward strand.
GCCTCACAGAGTGGAGTCTGACATTCGCAACAGCACCATGCAATGCACCCTGGACTGAAGAGGCAGACAAATAGGAGAAATGTGTTAGATCCTCTGTTAAATTACATTTTTCTCGAGGTAGGAATATCGATAAAAAATATGATCAATGGCTCATTCGAGACAACCTCTCGCGTTATGACAACAGCATATGTATTGAAATCTGACATGTATGGTAAATGTTTTCACAATATAAAATTCCTATTCCTATTAACTTCCAGTGTAGTGAGAGTTTACTACTTTATCGCAATGCTACGTCATACCAGCTGTATTTCAGCCTGCTTGAACGGCAATTGCTCAGATACACATGAAAACATGAAATGACCCCGGGAATCGAACGTCGCTTGGAGATGCACAAAAACAATACAACATTCAAAATGGGTGAATCTTTACTTTAATAAAGAGAGAGAGAGCGGATGCATAGGCCACACGACAGGAAAGGCTTTCTATATTATGACCCTTAGTTCTATACTATGACCCGTAGTTCTATACTATGACGCTTAGTGCTGTATTATGACCCTTAGTGCTATATATATTGACCTGACTGCTATACTATGACCCTTAGTTTTATATTATAACACTTAGTTCTATATTATGACCTTTAGTTCCAAATTATGATCCTTAGTGCTATACTATGACCCTTAGTTCTATATTATGACCCTTAGTTTTAGATTATGACCCTCAGTTCTATATTATGACCCTCAGTTCTATATTATGACCCTCAGTTCTATATTATGACCCTTAGTGCTATATTATGACCCTTAGTGCTATGCTATGTCCCGTAGTTTTATATTATGATCCTTAGTTCTATATTATGACCCTTAGTTCTATACTATGACCTTTATTTCTATATTATGATCCTTAGTGCTATGCTATGTCCCGTAGTTCTATATTATGATCCTTAGTTCTATATTATGACCCTTAGTTCTATACTATGACCTTTATTTCTATATTATGATTCTTAGTGCTATGCTATATCCCGTAGTTCTATATTATGATCCTTAGTTCTATACTATGACCCTTAGTGCTATATTATGACCCTTAGTTTTATACTAAGCCTGTGTTTTATCATATATTACCCCTGTCCTGTCCAATCCTGTTCTTGCTTTTCAGTTCTGGTTTGCCGGGGCCAAAGCATGTGACATCTTTGAGTGACAGATGGCTGCAGATATACACTTGGAACGTTCGTATGCGGCAGGTAGCGTAGTGATTAGAGAGGGAAGCCAGGACCGGAGGGTTTGCCATTTAGAATCTCGTGTCTGGTGGGAACAAATCTGTCATGAGGTGAGCTGGTAACCAGAGTGCTGTTGGTATCAGATCCTAGATGCCATTTTGCCATAGAGCAATGCATTCAACCCCTACACAACAACTGCTCCACGGGCACCCAGTGTGGCAGCCCCCTGCTCCAACCTGTATGTGTCTTTTGGAGGTTGGGATAAAGAAGTCAAATTTCAGTTGGACCTTGTGTACAATTAATATGCATAAAGTGATTATAATCTTAATTCATATGAGGGGGGGGGGGTTGTATAACTTTGGCAAATTGTCACAATCACAAAGAAGGGTCTCTGTTGGTTTTGGTTGCTCATGAGTTGTTTACTCTGTTACGGTATGTAGTCATGAGTTGTTCACACTGTACGGCATTCAAAATGTAACGAGTACTTTTTAGGTGTCAGGGAAAATGTATGGAGTAAAAAGTATAGTATTTTCTTTAGGAATGTAGTGAAGTAAAAGTTGTCAAAAGTAAAAATAGTCAAGTTAAGTACAGATACCAAAATAAATTACTTAAGTAGTACTTGAAAGTATTTTTACTGAAGTACTTTACTGGAAATAATTTCCACTCTGCCACGTAGGGCTGCACGATAATGGCAAATAATCGAGGACTTATTTTTAACCAAATGTTGCAATTGCGGTTTGACTTGCGAATTAGAGCAAAACTGTTGGAATCATGGAAGTAGAATGACTATTCTAATTGTATAGTTAGAATATAATAGTGGGCACTTTGAATACAGTGTTTTTTGAGATGACGACAAATTAAAGTGCCAGGGAGGAGTTATTGTGACAGGATAGGAAATAAAGTGTTGATAAGTGTTTCCTAGGGGACCCTATAAGCTTTGGCTACATTGCATGTTTTCTCTTAGCTACTTCATGTAGCTAACATATTCTTGCTTTGCATATTCCTCTTTGATTTAGAAGATACTGTTGCACAAACAGCACACTGATTTAGGTCTACACCATCACTGGTATTATCAGGCTGTATTAGCTAGCTACGTTTGCTCTTACTCAGTACATTTATTAGCAAGCTAGCTATTAGCATTAGCGGCTAACAATTAGCGTATCACAATTAGCGTATCACAAGAATTAAGGCAACTTACTAATAAAAGACAAACTAGCTGTTTGCTGATGTAAGAATCACAAACTAATAGTGTCATTATAGAACGCTAGTGGATTTATAGTAAGAAGCAAAGTGAAAAGAGCATTGTTGTCATCAACATTGTTGCATGTGCTGCATTGACAAAGTAGACTGAACGTAAGTGTCTGGTGGTTGAGGAACGTCAAATGCGCTCCTTGAGTGATAGGCGTGGCTAGGTCTGTGTGGAAAGTGGCACGGAGAGAAAGAGCGGAGAGAGATGACTCAAGTAGCAAAGTAAACTATCAAAATTGACATTACACATGGCGTATCACATTTAACAAACCAAACATTCAAATAGCGGTATAGAAGGTAAAAACCCAAACCGGTCCCTACATCAATACCGGTATATTGTAAAATATGGTATATCGCCCAGCCCTAGTATGTAGTCATGACTTGTTCACGCTGTACGGTATGTAGTCATTGACTAGACGTAGAAGTCATTCCTTAATCTCTTGGATCATGCCGTGCACAGAGACTCACCAAGGTCATGTTTGTAGGTAGTAACCCATCTCTTTCTCTCTGTTTCTTTCTGCAGCGTGAAAGCACACATCATGAGCGTAAGCCCCGAGCGGTGAGACCAGCTGGACGTCTGTGCACAGAGCTCCACCGGCACCTCACCACCACACAGGAGGCCGAGGACACTCCTTCAGCTGACACAGAGGAGGACGGGGAGGAGGAGGAAGATGATGACGAGGAGGACAGTGAGTCCGAGGAGGAAGAAGACGAGGAGGAGACCTCGAGCAGTGAGGGTGAAAGCGCCACCCCGCCTGAGCCCTCCAAGCCTCAGTTCTCCTCGGAGAAAGAACTGCACTCTGTGGTGGAGCTTATCAAGTACATGCACACATACTGCCTCCCCATGCGCAAGCAGGCCATCTGGGAGCGCAAGGAGCGCGAGTGCCCAGGCCAGGTACGCAGGGCCAGGCCTGAGTACCCTCCTGCTCGTATCTCCCCAAACTGTCACAAGGCTGCAACCCAGGCCCAGATCTGCGCCCCTCGGCCGCGCCTCGCCTTCACACGCAGACGGGAGTTCAAAGCCAACTCTCTTCTGCGCGAACTGCTCGAAGCGGTCAAATCCTTTGACATGAGCAAGCCTTACAGACTCCACAGCCCCCCCTACACCCATAACAGAGGAGCTATCCCAAAACCAACGCAGGACAGAAAGATTGAGACCCCCAGTCCGGCTGCCCGTTCAACCAAACCAGTGCTTAGAAAAGACTCCGAGAGCGACAGGTCCCTAGAAGCCCCGAAGAGCCCCGATCTGGAGGACGCGTCTTTCTCTGTCCGCCGCTCCCGCAGGCTCGCCTCTTTCCCCAGCCGCTTCGCCAAGAAGGTGTGTGCGGGCCGGATGAGGGTGGAGCCTGTGTCGGGAGCCGGGCACCTTGGCGAGGAGGACATGGCGGTCAAACACCCCATGGGACACGACCTGGAGAAAGACACCACCACCCCTAACAACAGTACTTCTTCCCAAACCACGGCAGACGCAGCGGAACCCGATAACATCTGCTGTCAAAACGGTAAGGAAGATGAAGTCCTAAGCTCTCTACACCAATCCTGTTGTGTCAGTCCACATGACTCCATCATGCAGCATCTTTCTTAAATTTGACGTGAATGAAAAATAAAGAGCCCCAGCATTGTTACACAGCATGCTAAGCAAAAGGCTATTTCTACACCTGCTAGATCTGCTGTGGTGTTCTCTGACCATGCATGTAATCATTGGTACCATTGACTCTTTCTGTTGTTTTCCTTATTGCAGTGAAACGCAGCTGCCTCTGTCTGCCGCTGACTCCCATATCTACAGGGTTTGTTTTCCATACTATATTCCTATACACTACAACACATACAGTTGAAGTCTGGAGTTTACATACACCTTAGCCAAATATGTTGAAACTCAGTTTTTCACAATTCCTGACATTTAATCCTATTTTAATCCTATATTCCTATATTCCCTGTCTTAGGTCAGTTAGGATCGCCACTTTATTTTAAGGATGTGAAATGTCAGAATAATAGTAGAGATAATGATTTATTTCAGCTTTTATTTATTTCATCACATTCCCAGTGGGTCAGAAGTTTACATACACTCAATTAGTATTTGGTAGCATTGCCTTTAAATTGTTTAACTTGGGTCAAACGTTTCGGGTAGCCTTCCACAAGCTTCCCACAATAAGTTGGGTGAATTTTGTCCCAATCCTCCTGACAGAGCTAGTGTAACTAAGTCAGGTTTGTAGGCTCCTTGCTCGCACACTCTTTTTCAGTTTGCCCACATATTTTCTATAGGATTGAGGTCAGGGCTTTGTGATGGCCACTCCAATACCTTGACTTTCTTGTCCTTTGGAAGTATGCTTGGGGTCATTGTCCATTTAGAAGACCCATTTGCGACCAAGCTTAATTCTTGACTGATGTCTTGAGATGTTGCTTCAATTATCCACATAATTTTTCTTTCCTCATGAAGCCATCTATTTTGTGAAGTGCACCAGTCCCTCCTGCAGCAAAGCACCCCCACAACATGATGCTGCCACCCCGTGCTTCACGGTTGGATGGTGTTCTTCGGCTTGCAAGTCTCCCCCCTTTTCCTCCAAACATAGCGATGGTCATTATGGCCAAACAGTTCTATTTTTGTTTCATCAGACCAGAGGACATTTCTCCAAAAAGTACGATCTTTGTCCCCATGTGCAGTTGCAAACCATAGTCTGGCTTTTTTTATGGCGGTTTTGGAGCAGTGGTTTCTTCCTTGCTGAGCGGCCTTTCAGGTTATGTCGATATAGGACTCGTTTTACTGTGGATATAGATACTTTTATACCTGTTTCCTCCAGCATCTTCACCAGGTCCTTTGCTGTTGTTCTGGGATTGATTTGCACTTTTCACGCCAAAGTACGTTCATCCCTAGGAGACAGAACGTGTCTCCTTCCTGAGCGGTATGACGGCTGTGTGGTCCCATGGTGTTTATACTCGCGTACTATTGTTTGTACAGATGAATGTGGTATCTTCAGTCGTTTGGAAATTGCTCCCAAGGATGAACCAGACTTGTGGAGGTCCACAATTTTTTTCTGCGGTCTTGGCTGATTTCTTTTGATTTTCCCATGATGTCAAGCAAAGAGACACTGAGTTTGAAGGTAGGCCTTGAAATACATCCACAGGTACGCCTCCAATTGACTCAATTGATGTCAATTAGCCTATCAGAAGCTTCTAAAGCCATGACATCATTTTCTGAAATTTTCCAAGCTGTTTAAAGGCACAGTCAACTTAGTGTATTTAAACTTCTGACCCACTGGAATTGTGATACAGTGAATTATAAGTGAAATAATCTGTCTGTAAACAATTGTTGGAAAATGACTTGTGTCATGCGCAAGTAGATGTCCTAACGAACTTGCCAAAACTATAGTTTGTTAACAAGACATTTGTGGAGTGGTTGAAAAACGAGTTTTAATGACTCCAACCTAAGTGTATGTAAACTTCCGACTTCAACTGTATACTGCTAGCCCATCTGTCCAGAGTCAAGTAATCACAAAGCTCTTTTTAATGTTCACTTCTGAAACTCTTCCATGTGTAAAATTACTGTGATGTTCTGTGGTTCCCAGAGAGTTTGTTGCTTCTTTGTAGACTCTGTAATATCCCCAAAGCACTCCACAAAAGCCTTTCATGGTAACACAGATCCCAAATAGCCCTCAATAGGAGACGTAGCTTGTACTGTAATACCAATCACAGACGGCTGTAAAGAAAAACATGACAGGATAAAGGGAATGCTCACATACACAATGAAAATGTAATACAAACTTCAAACGTAAACCTTCATAAACCCTACTAAGCCCTCATAAACCATACTAAACCCTCATAAACCCTACTAACCTCTCATAACCCCTACTAAACCCTCATAAACTATACTAAACCCTCAAACTATACTAAACCCTCAAACTATACTAAACCCTCATAAACCCTACTAAACCCTCATACACCCTACTAAAACCTCATAAACCCTACCAAACCATCATAATCCCTTACAAACCCTCATAAACCCTACCAAGCCCTCAAAAACCCTACCAAACATCATAAACCCTACTAAACCCTCATAAACCCGCATAGCACCTTAAGAAATCCTAAAGAAACATCATTCAGCACTCAGCAGTATCCTTTGTCCCCCACCCCCTTTACCTCTACTCCAACTCCCACACCCCTTCCCCTGGCCTTGATGATGACTCTGTAATCTTTCTTCCTCCGTCTCTCTCTCTCTCTCTCTCTGTCTCCCTCTCTCAATTCAATTAAAGTAAATCTCTCTCTCATCCCCATGATCAGAGATACCCAGTATGCCAACAAGCCCTTTGAGCAGACTCTCAGCGTGGACCTGTGTGGCACAGCAGGTAATGTTGGGGCTTTGAGTCAGTGTTGATCATTGTGACATATTTTACACCTTGACTTCACGAGACTGGATGAGAGCAGGATTTTGGATGTATATCCTATTGTGTCTGTCAGAAGTAGCATAGTACTGTAACATAATGTACTGTAGACCAGTGTATCTGGTGTAGATATAGTACTGTAACATAATGTACTGTAGACCAGTGTATCTGGTGTAGATATAGTACTGTAACATAATATACTGTAGACCAGTGTATCTGTGTAGAATAGTACTGTATGATAATGTACTGTAGATATACGTATGTAACATAATGTACTGTAGACTATAGATATAGTATTGTAACAATGTATTGTAGACTGTAGATCATAGTACTGTACATAATGTACTGTAGACCAGTGTATCTGGTATAGATATAGTACTGTAACATAATGTCTATAGACCTAGTGGTAAATCTGGTAATAGATATAGTACTGTAACATATTGTACTGTAGACTGTAGATATAGTACTGTAACATAATGCACTGTAGACTGTAGATATAGTACTGTAACAATGTACTGTAGACTGTAGATATAGTATGTAACAATGTACTGTAAGACTGTAGATATAGTACTGTAACATAATGTACTGTAGACTGTAGATATAGTCTGTAACATAATGTACTGTTAGACGTTAGATATAGTACTGTAACATTGTACTGTAGACTGTAGATATAGTACTGTAACATAATGTACTGTAGACTGTAGATATAGTACTGTAACAATGTACTGTAGACTGTAGATATAGTACTGTAACATAATGTACTGTAGACTGTAGATATAGAATGTAACATAATGTAGACTGTAGATATAGTACTGTAACATATTGTACTGTAGACGTAGATATAGTACTGTAACATAATGTACTGTAGACTGTAGATATAGTACTGTACAATGTACTGTAGACTGTAGATTAGTACTGTAACATAATGTACTGTAGACGTAGATATAGTACTGTAACATAATGTACTGTAGACTGTAGATATAGTACTGTAACATATGTACTGTAGACTGTAGATATAGTACTGTAACATAATGTACTGTACGTACTGTAGATATAGTACTGTAACATAATGTTATGTGATATGTACTGTAAACATATGTACTGTAGACTGTATATAGTACTGTACATAATGAACTGTAGACTGTAGATATAGTACTGTAAAACAATGACTGTAGACTGTAGATATAGTACTGTAACATAATGTCTGTGCTGGTGTATCTGGTATATGATATAGTACTGTAAACATAATGTATGGTAGATATATAGTACTGTAACTGTACTGTAGATATAGTACTGTAAACATAATGTGCTGTAACATATAGTACTGTAAATAATGTACTGTAGATATAGTACTGTAACATAATGTACTGTAGACAGTAGATATAGTATGTAACATAACTGTTGGTAACCGGTGTATCTGGTATATGATATATCCTGTAAACTATGTACTGTAGATATTAGGTACATAATGTTGTAATATAGTATTGTAACATAATGTACTGTAGAATATAGTACTGTAACATAATGTACTGTAGATAAAGTATTGTAACACTACTGTACTGTAGATATAGTACTGTATATAATGTACTGTAGATATAGTATTGTAACATAATGTAACTATAGACTGTAGATATAGTACTGTAACATAATGTACTGTAGAATATAGTACTGTAAACATAATGTACTGTAGATAATATCAGTAACATAGTCTGTAATATAGTAATGTAACATAATGTACTGTAGAGCGCATGTAGATAGTAGTACTGTAACATAATGTACTGTAGACTGTAGATATAGTACTGTAACATAATGTACTGTAACATAATGTACTGTAGATATAGTGTGACTAACAGCTCAGTAGTAGAGTGGTAGAGGAGAGGGGAAATGTATTTGTATTGTATTGGAAAGAGCATGACTTCACTCTATTCCTGGGTAAATGTCATCTTGACAGGGCTAATTTGCTTCCATAGCTACCTGGGTAGCAGAGAAAACAGATATTACAATGCAGTGACTGCCACTGATATTGTCCTCAAAATCCATAACGTTTAACAATTGAAAGTTAAATATTCTGTCAAAATCAATAGGAGATTGTGTGCCTGTCTTGTGCCATAACAAAGATGCTGTGTTACTGTAATGTTTACGATGTAACAGCATCAAAGCAATTTGTTCTATTAGGAAAGCCGTTGAAAGACAGCTATTCTGCAATGTCGCTGTCATAACCAGACAGTTACTCAGTTCAGTAACAGATTGTACAACCAGTAACAGTTGATCATTAACATTCACTGTCTGTGAATCGTTGATGTTTCTCTGATGTTAACCCGTCAGAGCTGTATGAAACCACATGACTTATGAGAGTGGCGTGTGTTTTCAGGCCTCACCCCTCCCACCACCCCCCCTCACAAGCCTGTGGAGGACGAGCTTTTCAAGCCTGAGGGGAAAGGAGAGTCGAAGGGTTCTTGGCTCACCCGGGCCAACTCCCGCAAGTTCCCCAAGCAGACCGAACTCTACGCTCAGCTCCGCAAGATGGGCCAGGCCAGCGATGCAGATCCCAAAGTCCACCAGACATTCGGAGACCACGACTACTGCCTGCTGAGCCTGGGGGAGCGTCGGAAGAGAACCGCCGCCATGCTGTCCCACTCTCTGTTCGGACGCTCTTCTTCTGAGGGGCCAGAGCCTAAGGGGGAAAGGGCGCTGGGCGGCGAGAGCTATGGACATCAGCGTGAAGACAAACTATTCTCCAAGGTACCAGAGTACCTGAGTAACGGTACCAGGGCTGACGGCAAGGGGGACGGGCGGAGGGCGACCGCGGCATCACACCAATCAGGATCGCCCCATGCTATATCACCCCACAAGTCAGATGAAGAGGGGGAGCGCTCCTCCCTCTGCTCCCGCTCTCCCTCCCCCATCCTCCACTCCAGCTTCTGCCAGCCCCACTCCCCTAGCAGTAAGCCTGACATCAGGTGAGAATATAAACCACAGATATAAGGATTTACATTAGTAAAATATGTCTAGTGAGATCTATCTCTCTTCAATATCAGATTTGCAACTTTTCTGTTTACACTAGACTTGGATGTGGTGTTGCCCAAGCCACATTCCTGCCTCGTGTGTGTGTGTGTGTGTACCGTAAATACATACCGTAAATACCGGGGTATATAGACAAACCAAATAAGAATAGCAATTCAAACTATACAGGAGCTTCTCATATCAACCATATTGCATGTAGTGTTGCACACTTGATTAATGCAATGATTCACAAATGTGAGGATATTTTAAGCCTTTCATTTTCAATTTGGCTAACAGTAAAAATGCTGTCTACGTTTATTAAGGTTATTCCTGCAGGGACATGTGGGAGATGTATGTGGTAGATGTCTACCTCCGGAGGTAGTGTGGGAGACATCTCTTAAACGTCCAATGCATCTGCTGTGTCTCAATATCAAATCATTTCTGGGTAACAATTAAGAGCCTTACTGTGATTATTTTCAAATCAAATTGTTTAAAAAAAGAAATGAAACGAAAATAGCTTCTTAGCAAAGAGCAATTTCTCAAGCAATAATTACTAGGAGTGGGGAGGGGAAAACTGAAAATGATCTGTTATTGGCAGATAGGTATGGAACTCTGTTTCTTATTGGTCAATAAACTATTTTACCACCTGGTGATGTCACCAGGCAGGCCAAAACTCCATCCCATCAAAACAGGCTGAAATTTCAGGCGGCCTTTTCAAACAGCTCTTACACTAAAAGAGCATTATCACCAGTTTCACAGTATTATTCCAACCTCATAGTGTGGAAATATATATAAAATACATGAAAATAAAGTGTTTGACTGCACTGGGCCTTTAAAGAGAGATTTGAATCTAGATCAGACTCTTTACACTAACCTGGTTTGAGTCATCAAAATAGTGTAGTGTAAAGAGTCCCTGATCATTCTGATTAGCAGTCAGCCAGGAGTACTGTGGCTCTTCTCATTGTTATGTGACCTCAGGTTCTTCCATTCGCTCCTGTCTAATATCTCTGCCTTGTGTCTCTCTCTCCTCAGCTGTGAGAACTCTGAAACGTGCCACGGAGACAAGCAGGGAAACAAAATCTCCAAGTCTGGGATTCAAATTGACGAGGTAAACACCAGTTATTCCATTATGAGTTTTGACAAAGTCATACAACCCTGTTATGTATACTGAATAAAAATATAAATGCAACATGTAAAGTGTTGGTCCCATGTTTCATGAGCTGAAATGAATTTATTTCAATTGACTGATTTTCTGCTATGAACTGTAACTCAGTAAAATGTTAAATTGTTGCATGTTGCATTTCTATTTTTATTGAGTATATACACTGTGACTCCGGGATGCCGGCCTTCTAGGCAGAGTTGCAAAGAAAAAGCCGTATCTCAGACTGGCCAATAAAAAGAAAATATTAAGATGGGCAAAAGAACACAGTCACTGGACAGAGGAACTCTGCCTAGAAGGCCAACATCCCGGAGTCGCCTCTTCACTGCTGACGTTGAGACTGGTGTTTTGCGGGTACTATTTAATAAAGCTGCCAGTTGAGGACTTGTGAGGCGTCTTTTTCTCAAAATGTACTTGCCTTGTTGCTCAGTTGTGCACCGGGGCCTCCCACTCTTCTTTCTCTTCTGGTTAGAGCCAGTTTGCGCTGTTCTGTGAAGGGAGTAGTACATAGCGTTGTACGAGATCTTCAGTTTCTTGGCAATTTCTTGCGTGGAATAACCTTAATTTCTCAGAACAAGAATAGACTGACGAGTTTCAGAAGAAAGGTCTTTGTTTCTGGCCATTTTGAGCCTGTAATCGAACCCACAAATGCTGATACTCCAGATACTCAACTAGTCTAAAGAAGGCCAGTTTTATTGCGTCTTTAATCAGTACAACAGTTTTCAGCTGTGCTAGCATAATTTCCAATGGGTTTTCTAATGAACAATTAGCCTTTTAAAATGCTAAACTTGGATTAGCTAACACAACGTTCCATTGGAACACAGGAGTGATGGTTGCTGATAATGGGCCTCTGTACGCCTTAAACAAATAAGCTGTTATCAGCTATAATTATTATTTACAACATTAACAATGTCTGCACTGTATTTCTGTTATTTTAATGGACAAGAAATGTTATTTTCTTTCAAAAAATAGGACATATCTAAGTGACCCCACATTTTTTAATAGTAGTGTATGTGTGAAGTAGGCGTGCTTTGCCACTGTAGCAAGTGTCTTGTTCTGACGGTTACCATGGTGTCGTTGCCTAGGACAACTGCCAAGTGTTCTACATTCACAACCTGCCGAGCAGCGTCACACAAACTATGCTGCGCAAACGCTTCGAGGCCTTTGGCGACCCAGAGGACTGCAAAGTCATCACCAAAAACGAGTAGGTCCTTTTAATCTGCCTGCCTTGCCTGTCTGCCTGGCCTGTCTGCCTATCTGCCTGCCTGGCCTGTCAGCCTGAAACGCAACTTTCTGTCTTTGTGTGTGTGTGTGTGTGTGTGTGTGTGTCCGTGTGTGTCCATAGGGAACGCTGTGGAGTCATCAAGTTTCGTCAAGCGCCCAGTGGCCAGCAGATCCAGCACAGACGAGAGCCGCTCTTCCAGAACAGAGGGGGTGGCATGCACAGGCTCAGCAGGAAGAGATACATTGATCTGGGTATGCAGAGAGACAGTCAAAACATGTTATACAGCCAAAGTATAGTCAAAACATGAATGTCAAATGTTGTTAAGGAGTATGAACTGTTGGCAGTGCTAAGATACTTCATGTGTAGTATATATTTCTCTCTCTCTGTAACATTGATGTAATGGAGTTGGATGTAGCCATGATGACTGTTCTAACAGAGCTTTTTCTGTCCAGACGAAGCGGGACCAGGGCCGGTAAAGAGCAAGTATGACGCCCTGGACTTTGACACCCTGCTGAAGGAGGCCCAGAAGAGCCTGCATCGCTGACGGTGACTCGGCTGGCCTCGCCTTAGAACCCCCGAACCACCCCCAGACTTGCCTCAGTACCTCAACCAAGGCACCTCGTCATGTTTACATTTTTAACATTGGAATAAGAAACGGACCTTGTCTCTTTCGACTGAGGATACTACTAGCAGGGGTTGGAGGGATGGAGGAAAAAGCAACCAAACAACATAGAAACTCTCTGAACACAAAAGCTGCTTCCTGTCTGTGTTCATGACTTATTTGTGACTCGTCGTCGCCCCATTGGGAGTGGGCGTGCAGGCGGGCGAGACCTTTGTAGCAAACGTTTCTCCCTCCGTTGGTCATTGTGGTGTGTGTGTGTGTCTGCGTGTGTGTCGTATTTTTGTACCCCCTTGGTTACTACTGGTGCAACTGCAAGCTCAGCTGTATTGGCCGTTACGTCGTACAGTATATAACGAGCCTGCTCTATATTAGCAAACTTGTGGATGTTAAAACTATGTGTGTTATGACATAAAATACAAAAGCAGAAAAATAATTTTAATAACTTAAAAGAGTTTACAAATCGAAAATGAAAAGAAAAAATCTTGTTTTATGTCATTTTAGTGCTTCCTTAATTTAATCTATGCACTCTTAACGAGGTAATAATGTTTCTTCTCTCGACTTGTACTCTGCCATGCTATTGACTGCTTTACTCTGAAGGTTCCCACTGCTGAAGAGATAGACACAACCTGCTAACACAGCGTTTTCCAAACTCGGTCCTGGGGCCCCCCCTGGGTGCACGTCTAGATTTTTGCTCTAGCACTACACAGCTGATTCAAATAACCAACTCATCATCAAGCTTTGATTATTTGAGTCATCTGTGTAGTGCTATGGCAAAACCCAAAACGTACACCCAGGGGGGCCCAGGATCGAGTTTGGGAAACGCTGTGCTAACACTAATCTAGGATGGCAGTCACTTCCTATCCTGCCAACACATAAATGGGGTTATGACAACCAATGCTATTATGTCATGAAGTAAAGTTCAAGGCATTTTTACCCTATGAAAACTCACTCACTCTCAGAAGAAAATCACAAAATCCATCGTAGCCAATTCTCTGCACTGTTTGTACTGTTGGAACATGTGAATCAGTCAGTAAGTCAACTTATTCAAGCACAGAGTAGAATCAGACATTTACTACAAGTTCCAGATATACCCTAAACTATAGTAATGGAATGTACACCTGAATGATCTGAATGTAGAGCCCCTGCCTGAATCCAAATTATTATTATTAGGATTATTGTTATTATATGAATCCAAGTCTCTGTATTATTTAATAGAGCTCTAATGCAGCCTGTGTCTTTTGTGATGCAGCCAGCAGTGTAGCTGAGGGAGAGAGAGTCCGAGGCTCACCGTACAGGGGAACTACCTCTGTATCTGCTGATGGTAGAGGTAATACTACCATTAACACCTGAGAAAGAGAGGGGTGGTGGGATATCAACTCTGTTGAAGTCTGTTGAAATTTCCCAGAGGTATGGATGGTACAACATCAGTCAAGCGCGTCAACCCCATTTGCTCTTCTTCCCTTTCCTTCCCTCTCCTTCCCTCTTACCTCTCCTCCTTCCCTCTCTGTCCCTCTTCCCTCTCCTTCCCTCTTCCCTCTCCTTCTCTCTCCTTCCCCCTCCTTCCCTCTTCCCTCTCCTTCCCTCTTCCCTCTCCTTCCCTCTCCTTCCCTCTCTTTCCCTCTTCCCTCTACTTCCCTCTTCCTTCTCCTTCCCTCTCTATCCCTATTCCCTCTTCTTCTCTCTTCCCTTTCCTTCCCTCTTCTTCTCGGGTTCTCTCTCCCACTTTTTACTCTCTATCTTCCTTCTACTCTGAAACACTTGTTTACTTCTCCCAAGCTCTCTGATAGGTGAAGGAGGTCAGCTTGGTTTTCCCGCTAAATCTCCCACTTCTCACCTCGTGGCAAAAAACTCGAAATAGATTGTGTGTCAGTTGTTAGAGCCAGTCTCGACCGTGTATCCAATGTGTACCTGAGTGAGTCGTCTGTCTGTGTCTCGTGTTTGGGTGAGCGCTGCCATCACTGGGGATCCCAGGGGGACCCATGGCCCTCTGGTGTGCTGGGAGACTGAAGACCTCTTCTCTCCCCCTCTTTTTCTTGTTTTCTTAAAGGACCAGGTCCCCCTGTCCTCCGGTCCCTCAATACTGTGCAGCCTTTCTGTGTGTGGGCATGGGGCCTCGCGCTGCCCCAGCCTTGGCAAACCCCCTTTCCTTTTTTCTAAGGTTTTATCCCTCTCTCTCTACCCCACATTTATCTCATCTCCTCCTCTTTACCACATGAAGCTGAATGTTTACATCACTGAATTCTCCTTCCACTTTATTAGAGCGCACACTAAGTACAAAGACGCCTTATTCCGTGTTAGAGAGTATCCTATCAGGATATGCCTTCTTGGCTTACCCTAGAAGGTGTACTGAATTTTTTTTATGACAATTTAGTGCAATACATACTGATTGAGAAATGAGTTGTCATCTGAAAAACCCCGTACTAATCAATAGAAGAAAAGCTGAAAGAGTATTTGTGCTTAGTATGTATACTACTAAACAGTGAGAGAATGTGCAGGTTTACACAATACAATATATATGATATAATATGTGTATATATGATATAATATGTGTATATATGATATAATATGTGTACATAGCACTATGTCTAGTGTAAACATGAAATGTGTCGTTGTGTCTATACAGCGTGCATTATAAAGGTGGTGGGTCACGATCGCAAATCAGACTGGCAAGGATAAACTGTTTAAAGATGCAAGGTTGAACAATACAGGGAGTCATTTATGCTGAAATGACTTGACTCAAGGCAAACACTGTTGTATAAAGTTATCCCTTTAGATATGCTAAGGTTTGATTTCTTTTTTTTAATGACAAAATATTTTTGATGATTTTTCTTTTTTTTTAAACGGCAATTGAGATGCAATACATATATCTATGAGATTGGAAGGAGTTATTTCAGTGGATGGTTGTTAAAATTGACAGGAATTGAAGGAGTTATTTCAGTGGTTGGTTGTAAATATGACAGGAATTGGAAGGAGTTATTTCAGTGGTTGGTTGTTAAAATATGACAGGAATTGGAAGGAGTTATTTCAGTGGTTGGTTTGTTAAAATATGACAGGATTGGAAGGAGTTATTTCAGTGGTTGGTTGTTAAAATATGACAGGAATTGGAAGGAGTTATTTCAGTGGTTGGTTGTTAAAATATGACAGGAAATGGAAGAGTTATTTCAGTGGTTGTTGTTAAAATATGACAGGAATGGAAGGAGTTATTTCAGTGGTTGGTTGTTAAAATATGAACAGGAAATGGAAGGAGTTTTCAGTGGTTGGTTGTTAAATATGACAGGAAATGGAAGGAGTTATTTCAGTGGTTGGTTGTTAAAATATGACAGGAATTGGAAGGAAGTTTTTCAGTGGTTGGTTGTTAAAATATGACAGGGAATGGAAGGAGTTATTTCAGTGGTTGGTTGTTAAAATATGACAGGGGCAATCCTTGAAAACAGATCCTGTAAATTGACAAATAATAATAATGTGGTCAGTAATTGTTGACATCCAAAAAGTAATGTATCAAAACGTTAGAACATGAAAAAAGCCCCAAATAGTGAAATATCTGTTCACAACTTTTCATGAAGGGAACTCTATCTATTAGTAACACATGCTGTTGGGACACAGGTTGTTCAACATTTTGAATTTCACTGGACACTTAATAATTGGTAACTTGTGAACATGTAAAACTGATTTTGGAGAGGGGGAAAGAAAGCAGTCCATGTGCGTTTAGCCCCTTTTATATTTTCGGAATACTTGATGCCAGCAGTGTGCTTCCATCAGTAGAACTGAATGACAGCAAACAGCCAATTCTCACGAAGAGAGCCTTAAAACAATAGGGAACAGCTAAATCTATCACTGTTATTACTGCTCTAGCTCCTTTCAAATCCAATGTGTTTTATTCATTACTGAAGTAATTCAAACTTTTTCAATACATACAGCCATATTATAAAAGGTACAGTGCATTCGGAGAGTATTCAGACCCCTTCCCTTTTTCCACATTTTGTTAAATTAAAGCCTTATTCCAAAATGGATTAAATAAATAAAACATCCTCACCAAAGCAAAACAGATTTCTAGAAAATGTTGCAAATTTATTTAAAAAAAAAACAACTTCAGAAATATTTTTATTTTATTTACCTAAGTATTCAGACCCTTTGCTATGAGACTCGAAATTGAGCTCAGGTGCATCCTGTTTCCATTGATCATCCTTGAGATGTTTCTACAACTTGATTGAAGTCCACCTGTGGTAAATTCAATTGATTGGACATGATTTGGAAAGGCACACACCTGTCTATATAAGGTCCCACAGTTGACAGTGCATGTCAGAGCAAAAACCATGTCATGAGGTCGAAGGAATTGTCCATAGAGCACCGAGACAGGATCGTGTCGAGGCACAGATCTGGGGAAGGGTACCAAAAAATGTCTACAGCATCGAAGGTCCCCAAGAACACAGTGGCCTCCGTCACACCAAGACTCTTCCTAGAGCTGGCCGCCCGGCCAAACTGAGCAATCGGGGGAGAAGGGCCTTGGTCAAGGAGGTGACCAAGAACCCGATGGTTATTCTGACAGAGCTCCAGAGTTCCTCTGTGGAAATAGGATAACTTTCCAGAAAGACAACCATCTCTGCAGCACTCCACCAATCAGGCCTTTATGGTAGTGGCCAGATGGAAACCTCTCCTCGGTAAAATGCACATGACAGCCCGCTTGGAGTTTACCAAAAGGCACCTAAATGACTCTCAGATCATGAGAAACAAGATTGTCTGGTCTGATGAAACTAATCTTTGGCCTGAATGCCAATCATCACGTCTGGAGGAAACCTGGCACCATCCCTACGGTGAAGCATGGTGGTGGCAACATTATGCTGTGGGGATGTTTTTCAACGGCATGGGCTGGTAGACTAGTCGAGGGAAATATGAACAGAGCAAAGCACAGAGAGATCCTTGATGAAAACCTGCTCCATAGCGGGGAAAAGGTTCACCTTCCAACAGGACAACAACACTAAGCACACAGCCAAGACAACGCAGGAGTGGCTTTGGGACAAGTCTCTGAATGTCCTGAGTGGCCCAGCCAGAGCCCCGACTCGAACCCGATCAAACATCTCTGGAGAGACCTGAAAATAGCTGTGCAGCAACGCTCCCCATCCAACCTGACAGAGCTTGAGAGGATCTGCATAGAAGAATTGGAGAAACTCCCAAAATACAGGTGTGCCAAGCTTGAAGCGTCATGCCCAAGAAGACTCGAGGCTGTAATCGCTGCCAAAGGTTCTTCAACAAGGTGCTGATTAAAAGGTCTGAATACTTATGTAAATGTAATATTCTTTATTTTTAAAATTGTGCTAAAATGTCAAACTGTTTTTGCTTTGTCATTATGGGGTATTGTGTGTAGATTGATGAGGAAGAAAAGCTATTTAATTAATTTTAGAATAAGGCTGTAACATAACAAAATGTGGAAAAAAGGGAAGTTCTGAATACTTTCGGAATGTACTGTATATACATATGAATATATATTTGTGTTTGTGTAGATATTTAGATGATTATATACTTTCTTATTGAAAACTTTGATGTTGACCATTTTCCTCAGTGTTTCAGAGCACTTCGACACATTTCAACAACTAGCCTGCTATCCGTCTAGGATTTGTTTGATTGAGAGATGATCCAAATTGAACTCCTTCCAAAGGGAACCCTCCATAGAACAGAATGCAATACTTTCTTTCCAATCTTCATTTCAGAAAATTGCAAGAAATAAACTTGAGGCAAATTGACCAAAAACTATATTTGATGTTGGCTTGAAATTTTATTTGGAGTGCCTCGTCAGGTTGATTTCTAAATGTCATAATCCAGCTACATTGCCCACACAAATACACGATATATACAAAAGTATGTGGACAATCCTTGAATTTAGTAGATTCGGCTATTTCAGCCGCACCCGTTGCTGACAGGTGTGTAAAATCAAGCACACAGCCATGCGATCTCCATAGAMAAACATTGGCAGTAGAATGGCCTTACTGAAGATCTCAGTTACTTTCAATGTGGCACCATCATAGGATGCCATCTTTCCAACAAGTCAGTTCGTCAAATGTCTGCCCTGCTAGAGCTGCCCAGGTCAACTGTAAGTGCTGTTATTGTGAAGTGGAAACGTCTAGGACCAACAATGGCTCAGCCACAAAGTGGTAGGCCACACAAGCTTACAGAACGGGACAGCCGAGTGCTGAAGCGCGTAGCGCGCAAAAATTGTCTGTCCTCGGTTGCAACACTCACTACCATGTTCCAAACTGCCTCTGGAAGCAATGTCAGCACAATAATAGCTGACTATTTGTCGGGAGCTTCATGAAATGGGTTTCCATGGCCGAGCAGCCGCACACAAGTCTAAGATACGCAATGCTAAGCGACGACGGACAAATCTGGGTTTGGCGGATGCCAGGAGAACGTTACCTGCCCCAATGCATAGTGCCAACTGTAAAGTTTGGTGGCGGAGGAATAATGGTCTGGGGCTGTTTTTCATGGTTCTGGCTAGAACCCTTAGTTCCAGTGAAGGGAAAGCTTAACGCTACAGCATACAATGATATTATAGACGATTCTGTGCTTCCAACTTTGTGGCAACAGTTTGGGGAAGGCCCTTTCCTGTTTCAGCATGACAATGCCCCCGTGTACAAAGCAAAGTCTGGACAGAAATGGTTTGTTGAGATCAGTGTGGAGGAACTTTACTGGCTTCTACAGAGTCCTGACCTCAACCCCATCGAACACCTTTGGGATGAATTGGAACGCCATATGCGAGCCAGGCCTAATCGCCCAACATCAGTGCCCAACCTCACTAATGCTCTTGTGGCTGAATGGAAGCAAGTTCCAACATCTAGTGGAAAGCATTCCCAGAAGAGTGGAGGCAGTTATAGCAGCAAAGGGGGACCAACTTCATATTAATACCCATGATATTGGAATGAGATGTTTGATGAGTAGGTGTCCACATACTTTTGGTCATGTAGTGTACATATTTAAGTTTTCACATTTCATTTAATTGGAAAATATTGTATCTTTAAACTCCCCACCACGTTAATAAAAAGCCCTATGGACAGAAAGTGCTTGCTATACTGGTCCTATATAGGCCATTGAATCACCACGGATCACTGTATTCTGGATGTAAATGATTATGTCTGCACTACTACTAGTCGTGTGTATCGATGTTTTTTTGTATCTTAGGCAGACAGATGGGAAGGTGATGTAAATGGTTACTTCGGGTGCTGCAAACTGTCACAATCTAGCTAGCTGTGTGTTGGTCTTTGGTGGAAGAAAAACAGACAGAAAAGGGCATACATTGTTTGTTTTGTGTTTTTATTTTTTATTTCTAGTTCATTTTGTTCTATTTACATCTAATGGCTATCAAAATCATTTTTTAACATAGTTTTTGGTAAATGGTAAATACTAGTAAGATTTTATATTTTTTACATATGTTTGTTGTACTTTGCGTTCATTCTTTTTATTTATACGCCACTTAGTTTGGATGTCTTTTTCTGTTTTGTGTGATTTCCTATGTGTTGAGAATTTAGAGACAAAATGCATTTCAGTATTTTTGAATTTGTTAAAATCTAGTTTCATAGATACATTTATCTATAGGGGAAATTATCTGATGTTATAAATTATATTTTAATTCATGTAAATAGACTATGGCTTCCTTTTTAACTGAATACATTTCTCTTCAGAGATTGTTTACATTATTAAACTGTAGAAATTTTCCTCATATACTGTAAAAAGTACATATTCATTGATTTGCCTCCCAAAAATAAAATCCTAATGAACAACGTCAAGGTTTGGACATGACATTACATGAGTTGTGCATTCATTGATGTGTCAGTGGTTGAGACGGTGTACATGGAGTACATGGAGCGAAGGGGATCTTGTCAGGTCAACTTTCGCTGTGGCACTATGATGTGGTGTTACAGTACACCACAAGAATGAGACAACACACAACATCAGTAGTTCAACTAGTTTAATATCTTAATCTTTCTTTCTGTGGCGCATATTCAGAAGGTATACATGCAGTGCCTGACTTTGTAGCAGGGCTCCATACTAGGCTGCACATTCTGACCGACAGTAATCAGTTATGACAACACATGAAAGCAAGAAAAGGGGATTTCTCTATTGAAAGGCTTACACAGCAAAGCAATATCAACCTTTTCCCACTGCTTTCTACAAAGAGAAACATCACATCTGACACAAGCATATTTGGTATGATTCTATAATTGTTGTTTTGATGCAGTGGTTTGGGAGGGGTGGGGGGGTCGCTTAGTATACAGTGTATGTGTCCTCAGTTATCCTTGCTAACGGGACGTATCTAGCTAGCCTAATGGACGCACGCACTGACTGATTAAGACTTCCCCATTAATGGTGTCTCTTAAGGAGCCACTGGCTAATTTTCCACTCAGCCTGCCTGTGATTCATGTCAGTGTGACGCTCTCTAACTGGCTGTCTCGGATCCCCCTGCAGCCTCAGCCTCTATGCGGCTACGAGACAGTAGGAGCCTCACTGAGCACCACAGCCCTATAGGGCCAACCCTGACTGCAGCACTCCCCTATTGGTTAAACAGAGAGACAAAGAGGCAGCCAGGTCTGTGCGGTGCTCAGCACAGTGCTTACCTATGTCACCTGTGTTGTGTAGTGGTGACGCACGGCTCTTCGCTACAGTAAAGGAAAGCCCGCCCCCTCTGATTCCCTCTGCCAATCAGTTCTCATTCTCCGCGCTCAATTAGGTCGGGCATCTTTCTGTGTTTTGTAAGACTGTTATGTATGACCCCAGTGGGATAGTTAACACACACACACCTTGTACACACACTGTAACACTCACTATATCATGAGGGTGATGCTGATGCTGTGGACTTAATTCTGCAGTGAGGGAGCAATGCAGAGTTGAATTACTGGTTTATTTACATTATTAATGACAATAGGATAGGGTAGCATAGGATACACATCTATATCAATTTAAATATAGGGATACACTGCTGAATTCAAGGATAGGCTACTACTGTACATATACAGTGCATTCAGAAAGTATTCAGACCCCTTGACTTATTCCACATTTTGTTACATTACAGCCTTATTCTAAAATTGATAAAATGTTTTTTTTCCCTCATCAATCTACATACAATAACCTATAATGACAAAGCAAAACAGTTTTTTTTTAAACATTTTTGCAAATGTATTAAATTTAAAAACTGAAATATAACATTTACATAAGTATTCAGACCCTTTACTCAGTACTTTATTGAAGCACCTTTGGCAGTGATTACAGCCTCGAGTCTTCTTTGGTATGACGCTACAAGCTTGGCACACCTGTATTTGGGGAGTTTCTCCCATTCTTCTCTACAGATCCTCTCAAGCTCTGTCAGGTTGGATGGGAAGTGTCGCTGCACAGCTATTTTCAGGTCTCTCCAGAGATGTTTGATCGGGTTCAAGTCCGGGCTCTGGCTGGGCAACTCAAGGACATTCAGAGACTTGTCCCAAATAGAGTGGTCTGACAGTCTTAATGTGCCTTTTGGCAAACTCCAAGCATGTTGTCATGTGCCTTTTACTGAGGAGTGGCTTCCGTCTGGCCACTCTACCATAAAGTCCTGATTTGTGGAGTGCTGCAGAGATGGTTGTCCTTCTGGAAGGTTCTCCCATCTCCACAGAGGAACTCTGGAGCTCTGTCAGAGTGACCATTGGGTTCTTGGTCACCTCCCTGACCAAGGCCCTTCTCCCCCAATTGCTCAGTTTGGCCTGGCGGCCAGCTCTAGGAAGAGTCTTGGTGGTTCCAAACTTCTTCCATTTAAGAATGTTGGAGGCCACTGTGTTCTTGGGGACCTTCAATGCTGTAGACATTTTTGGTACCCTTCCACAGATCTGTGCCTCGACACAATCCTGTCTCGGAGCTATACAGACAATTCCTTCGACCTTATGGTTTGGTTTTGGTCCCACAGTTGACATGCACTGTCAACTGTAGGACCCTATATAGGCAGGTGTGTGCCTTTCCAAATCATGTACAATCAATTGAATTTACCACAGGTGGACTCCAATCAATTTGTAGAAACATCTCAAGGATGATCAATGGAAACAGGATGCACCTGAGCTCAATTTCGAGTCTCAGAGCAAAGGGTCTGAATACTTATGTAAATAAAGTATTTCTGTTTTTTATTTCTAAAAGCCTGTTTTTGCATTATAGATTATTGTGTGTAGATTAATTAGGAAAACATGTAATTTTATACATTTTAGAATAAGGCTGTAACATAACAACATGTGGAAAAAGTCAAGGGGTCTGAATACTTTCAGAATAGAGTGTATGTTTAGCCTATGGAAATGATACCCAACCTTTTTTTGCTAACTGAATTCCGTATTTCTAAGGAAGTCAAATTCACATTGCCAAATTAACGAGTGTGTAAGTACATGGTAAATTCCAATAAAATACCTAAATATTTACATTCATTGCACAGGAATAGGCTGTGTTTGAATTTGCCCATGAACTGCTTCATCCTGTGGATCCTCTGGCTTGGTACCATATATAGGTCAATGTATAGCACAGTGCAGTGCTAAGCTAATGCTAACCAGCTCTAGTTATGTAAACTGAAATGCTAAGCTAATGCTATTCGGTACTAGTTATGTATACTGTAAGTCTACGCTAAACTAATGCTAACTGGCTCTTGTTCAGTATACTGTAAGGCTATAATAAGTTAATGCTAACCCACTCTAGTTATGTATACTGTAAGGGTATACTAAGTTAATGCTAACCGGCTCAAATTCAGAATACTGTAAGGCTACGCTAGGCTAATGCTAACCAGCTCTAGTAGACCGATATCGGGTACAGGGACGTAAAACTCCTGTCTTGGTGCAGATACTTTGGTCCAGGACTGGGATCTCTCTAGTCTAGTTGACAACACAGGTCTTTGACTGGGGGCCTGCTTCAGCTGCACTCGCTGTGTGAGAGAGGGAACAACACAGGGTTAGAGTACAGGGTCCATATTCACAAAGCGTACCAGAATAGACGTGCTGATCTAGGATCAGGTCCTCCCTGTCTATATAATCTTATTAATTATGATCTAAAATGGAAAACTGATCCTGGATCAGCACTACTACTCTGAGACACTTTATGAATATAGATCCTTATCTCACATTTATAAAGTTGAATGAGCCCCAGAGCTTAAACTATACATTGTTTCAAATAGAGACAGTCCAAGTTTATGTCAGTCTGCAGTGTTTTCCTCTATATAAAAGCAACATGTAAAGATCCCAGAAATGTTCCATAAGCACAAAAAGCTTATTTCTCTAAAATGTTTTGCTCAAATTTGTTTACATCCCTGTTAGTTAGAAATKTCTCCTTTTCCAAGATAATCCATCCACCTGACAAGTGTGGCATATCAAGAAGCTGATTAAACAGCATGATCATTACACAATAAAAGGCCACTCTAAAATGTGCAGTTTTGTCACACAACACAATGTGCCACAGATGTCTCATATTTTGAGGGAGCGTGCAATTGGCATGCTGACTGTAGGAATGTCCACCAGAGCTGTTGCCAGATAATTGAATGTTCATGTCTCTACCATAAGCCGCCTCCAACCGGCTTCACAACCGCAGACCACTTGTAACCAGGCCAGCCCAGGACCTCCACATCCGACTGCTTCACCTGCAGGATCGTCTGAGACCAGCCACCCGGCCAACTGATGAAAGTGTGGGTTTGCACAACTGAAGAATTTCTGCACAAACTGTCAGAAACTGTCTCAGGTAAGCTCATCTGCGTGCTCGTCATCCTCACCAGGGTTTTGACCTGACTGCAGTTCAGCGTCGTAACCAACTTCACTTGACAAATGCTCACCTTCGATGGCCACTGGCACACAGAGAAGGTTTGCTGATGTCAATTTTGTGAACAGAGTGCCTATGGTGGCTGTGGGGTTATGGTATGGGTAGGCATAAGCTACGGACAAAGAACACAATTGCAATTTATTGATGCCAATTTGAATGCACAGAGATACCCGTGACGAGATCCTGAGGACCATTGTCGTGCCATTCATCCGTCGCCATCACCTCATGTTTCAGCATGATAATGCACGGCCTCATGCCGCAAGGATCTGTACACAATTCCTAGTAGCTGAAAATGTCCCAGTTGGCCTGCATACTCATCAGACATGTCACCCATTGAGCATGTTTAGGATGCTCCGGATCAATGTGTATGACAGTGTGTTCAAGTTCCCTTCCAATATCAATAAACTTCACACAGCCATTGAAGAGGAGTGGGACAACATTCCACAGGCCACAATCAACAACCTGATCAACCCTTTTTTTAAGGTATCTGTGACTAACATATGCATATGTGTATTCCTAGTCATGTGAAATCCATAGATGAGGGTATACTGGATTTATTTCAATTGACTGATTTTCTTATATGAACTGTAACTCAGTAAAATCTTTTAAATTGTTGCATGTTATATTTATATTTAAGTTCAGTGTAGTTTCCACCATGTATCCCGAGTGGCGCATCGGTCTAAGTCACTGCAGCTCAGTGCTAGAGGTGTCACTACGGACCTTGGTTTGATTCCAGGCTGTATCACAACTGGCCGTGATTGGGAGTCCCATAGGGCCGCGCACAATTGGCCCAGCATCGTCCGGGTTTGGCCAGGGTAGGCCGTCATTGTAAATAAGAATTTGTTCTTAACTGACTTGCCTAGTTAAATAAAGGTTAAAAAAATATATGTCTAAAGAGGAAGTGTGGAATATTTCTTAATGTGCATTACCCTGCTTGGCTGCGGTGGCTGCAACAGCTACCTCCTCCTTGGCTGTCTTGGCCTCCTCCAGAGCAGCCAGCTTAGCTTCGTGTATCTCCTTCAGAGCATTCCACTCCTTCCTGTTGTTCAGCAGCCGGTCCAGCATGGGAGTGATCTCCACATGGAAACGGGAGAA
This sequence comes from Salvelinus sp. IW2-2015, assembly GCF_002910315.2. NCBI lineage: Eukaryota > Metazoa > Chordata > Actinopteri > Salmoniformes > Salmonidae > Salvelinus > Salvelinus sp. IW2-2015. The sequence goes on from NC_036848.1 coordinate 8,174,730, forward strand.
CTCCTAGAGGAGGTGGGGGGAGATGGCGAGGAGGTGGAAAGTGTAATTTCAAAATCCTAGCTAGATCTAAGTTACTTGGTATCCAGTGCCAACTACTAGTTATTGATTTATGACAGAGACACAAGGACTCACCTTGTACACAAAAGCACAGACAAAATCGATGAAACCACACTGCATCTTGGGAAGATCAGCTGATTTAGTCCTGTCCATCATGGGCTGGGGGGGGGTCATGGGATTAGTAGAACGAATGTACTAAAACTTGGCTCTGCTTGACTCCAGCTAAAGCAATCGAATGAACCTAAACTACATTTTCCCGTTCTGACACAAATGCTGTTATACTCCGAGGGGTCTTGCTGGGTAAAATGGTGTGTCAGTTGACTCGGCAATAGTGACCACATCTGAATCACAACGCTACATAATAGACATCATCACATGCCCTATGGGAACTCTCCCTTACTCTCCCTCTCTCCCTTTCTCTCTCTCTCTCCCTTTCTCTCTATCTCTATCCCTCTCTTTCACTCTCCATCTCTGTCACTCTCTCTGTCTCCCTCCCTTTCTCTCTCTCTCCTCCTCTCTCTCTTGCTCTCTCCCCCTCTCTCTCTTGCGCTCTCTTTTTTTCTCTCTCCCTCTCTCTCACCCTCTCCCCCCTCTCCCTCTCTCACCCTCTTTCCCCCTCTCTATCTCTTTCTCCTCCTCCTCCAGTCTCCCATTCAGTTCTTACAATAGGCTGCTGTTCCAGTACAGTCCTCTCCAGGTCACCCTGYTCCCAGAACTCTGCAGCCACAGACAGCGCCACCTGCAGGCCCACACAGGAATGGTCACACACACAACACTCACATACCAACATTATGAAACTTACAGAATGATGATGTCCATAGCAACAAGAGTATATTTGCACTGATGTGAGTTTGTGCTCGCTTGCCTCAACGGAAATATTCTATTACGATTTAGTAGACACTGTAGTATGAAAGGTCTGCTTCTGATGCAATCCAGAGCTTACAAGAAAAATGCCATTACAAAAATGGTATTCCATACTAATTGCTATTCCTCTCACATCCTCTTCTGTTTTCAATGTGGACTGCTGAAAGCCACATGTTCTAAGATGCTGTGTCATTATGAGAAAAGCAGCACAACTTAATTCTTCAAACATCTTAGTTACCTTGCTCTGGATGTCCCATGGTTTGGCAATAGCAGACAGATCGCAGGCCGTCATCATCATAGCCCTGTGTATGTAGAGGATGTAAAGTGACAAAACCCCCAAAGAGCAAGCAACGCAGATGTAGAAGCACGGTGGATAGGAAAAACTCCCTAGAAAGGCATGAATTTAGGAAGAATCCTTGAGAGGAACCAAGCTCTGAGGGGTGGCCAGTCCTCTTCTGGCTGTGCCCGGTGGAGATTATAAGAGTACATGGCCATTAAGGCCAGGTCGTTCGAAAGTCAGCCAGAAAATCAGTTGTGACCGGAGTATAATTATTTTCTCCACACCTTAGTGAACCCATCTTTTTTTGCGGATTGTGTTGAAGTCTAATATAGTCTTGGACCTGTAAAGACCTCCATAGATTATATTTGTCTTAGTGTCTGTCCTGTCTTGTCTTAGTTTTGTCTTAGTGTCTGTCCTGTCTTGTCTTAGTTTTGTCTTAGTGTCTGTCCTGTCTTGTCTTAGTTTTTTCTTAGTTCTGTCCTGTCTTGTTCTTAGTTGGTCTTAAGTGTCTGTCCTGTCTTGTCTTAGTTTTGTCTTAGTGTCTGTCCTGTCTGTCTTAGTTTTGTCTTAGTGTCTGTTCCTGTCTTGTCTTTAGTTTTTGTCTTAGTGCCTGTCCTGTCTTTCTAAGTTTTGTCTTAGTTTTCTGCCTGTTACGTTTGAAAAGTGAAATCTTACAAAGACCTCCATAGTTTCCTCCACAGGGCAATTACTACCCTCATATGCCTAGACCAACAACTCTCATAAGGAATTCACCTACATGACTATCTCCTTGCGAGTGGTCTGCTGCGTCATGTACTTGGTCCACTCATCCCAGGTCTCGTAGGTCTTCGATTGGTCCACAATCTTTCTGGAACATGGTTCTTTTCTACAGACAGGAGGAAATCATCCTCAGTTACCGTGACACAGTATGCCTCCCACATGGCGCACTATTCCCTATATAGCGCACTACTTTTGACCAGGCTGATCACAAGTAGTGCACAATGTAGGGAATAGGGTGCCATTTGGTATTTGGGATTGGTATTTTATTAGGATCCCCATTAGCTGTTGCGAAAGCAGCAGCTACTTTTCCTGGGGTCTACACAAACATGAAACATTACATACAGTTGAAGTCGGAAGTTTACATACACTTAGGTTGGAGTCATTAAAACTCGTTTTTCAACCACTCCACAAATGTCTTGTTAACAAACTATAGTTTTGGCAAGTCGGTTAGGACATCTACTTTGTGCATGACACAAGTAATTTTCCCAACAATTGTTTACAGACAGATTATTTCACTTATAATTCACTGTATCACAATTCCAGTGGGTCAGAAGTTTACATACACTAAGTTGACTGTGCCTTTAAACAGTTTGGAAAATTCCAGAAAATGATGTCATGGCTTTAGAAGCTTCTGATAGGCTAATTTACATAATTTGAGTCAGTTGGGGTGTACCTGTGGATGTATTTCAAGCCTACCTTCAAACTCAGTGCCTCTTCGCTTGACATCATGGGAAAAGGAAAAGAAATCAGCCAAGACCTCAGAAAAAAAATTGTAGCCCTCCACAAGTCTGGTTCATCCTTGGGAGCAATTTCCAAACGCCTGAAGGTAACACGTTCATCTGTACAACAATAGTACGCAAGTATTAACACCGTGGGACCACGCAGCATCATACTGCTCAGGAAGGAGACACGTTCTGTCTCCTAGAGATGAACGTACTTTGGTGCGAAAAGTGCAAATCAATCCAGAAAAACAGCAAAGGACCTTGTGAAGATGCTGGAGGAAAAAGGTACCAAAGTATCTATATCCACAGTAAAACGAGTCCTATATCGACATAACCTGAAAGGCCGCTCAGCAAGGAAGAAGCCACTGCTTCAAAACCGGCATAAAAAACCCAGACTACGGTTTGCAACTGCACATGGGGACAAAGATCATACTTTTTGAGAAAATGTCCTCTGGTCTGATGAAACAAAAACAGAACTGTTTTGGCCATAATGACCATCGTTATGTTTGGAGGAAAAAGGGGGAGGCTTGCAAGCCGAAGAACACATCCCAACAGTGAGGCATGGGGTGGCAGCATCATGTTGTGGGGGTGCTTTGCTGCAGGAGGGACTGGTGCACTTCACAAAATAGATGGCATCATGAGGACAGAAAATTATGTGTATATATTGAAGCAACATCTCAAGACATCAGTCAGGAAGTTAAAGCTTGGTCGCAAATGGGTCTTCCAAATGAACAATGACCCCAAGCATACTTCCAAAGTTGTGGCAAAATGGCTTAAGGACAACAAAGTCAAGGTATTGGAGTGGCCATCACAAAGCCCTGACCTCAATTCTACAGAAAATGTGTCTACAGAACTGAAAAAGTGTGTGCGAGCAAGGAGGCCTACAAACCAGACTCAGTTACACCAGCTCTGTCAGGAGGAATGGGCCAAAATTCACCCAACTTATTGTGGGACGCTTGTGGAAGGCTACCCGAAACGTTTGACCCAAGTTAAACAATTTAAAGGTAATGCTACCAACGACTAATTGAGTGTATGTAAACTGCAGACCCACTGGGAATGTGATGAAAGAAATACAAGTAAATAATTCTCTCTACTATTATTCTGACATTTCACATTCTTAAAATAAAGGGGTGATCCTAACTGACCTAAGACAGATAATGTCAGGAATTGTGAAAAACTGAGTTTCAACGTATTTGGCTAAGGTGAATGTAAACTTCCGACTTCAACTGTAATACAGAACATTAATAGTTAAGAACAGCTCAAACCCAGAACTACATACATTTAAAACAATCACTCACAATCTCTATGCTCTCATGTACTCATGTGCCTTTTCATAAGTATTAACACCCCTTGGATTTCTTCACTTTTTATTGTGTTACAAAGTGGGATTAACATTTAAAATACTCTGTCAAAGTAGAAGATACATATATTTGTCTTCATGTATGAAAAATAAAACACTACTGTATCTTAATTAGATAAGTATTAACCCCGCTGAGTCAAAACATGTTAGGAACACCTTTGACAGTGATTACAGCTGTGAGTCTTTCTGGGTAAATCTCTAAGACCTTTACACACCTGGATTGTGCAATATTTCCTCATTATTCTTTTCAAAAATGTTCTAGCTCTGTCAAGCTGGTTGTTGTGAAACAAACAAGAAATAAGACAAAAAAAACAGAACACTTGAACGTGCATAACTATTCACCCCCCCCAAAGTCAATACTTTGTAGAGCTACCTTTTGCAGCAATTACAGCTTCAAGWCTCTTGGGGTATGTCTCTATAAGCTTGACACATCTAGCCACTGGGATTGTCCTGCTGGAAGGTGAACCTCCGTCCCAGTCTCAAATCTCTGGATGACTGAAACAGGTTTTCCTCAAGAATTTCCCTGTATTTAGTGCCATCCATCATTCCTTCAATTCTGACCAGTTTCCCCGTCCCTGCTGATGAAAAACATCCCCACAGYATGGGGATGGTGTTCTCGGGATGATGAGAGGTGTTGGGTTTGCGCCAGACATAGCATTTTCTTTGATGGCCAAAAAGCTAAATTTTAGTCTCATCTGACCAGAATACCTTCTTCCTTATGTTTGGGGAGTCTACCTCATGCCTTTTGGCGAACACCAAACGTGTTTGTTAATTTTTTCTTTAAGCAATGGCTTTTTTTCTGCCCACTCTTCTGTAAAGCCCAGCTCTGTGGAGTGTACGGCTTAAAGTGGTCCTATGGACAAATACTCTAATCTCCGCTGTGGAGCTTTACAGCTTCTTCAGGGTTATCTTTGGTCTCTTTGTTGCCTCTCTGATTAATGCCCTCCTTGCCTGGGTCCGTGAGTTTGGTGGGCGGCCCTCTCTTGGCAGGTTTGTTGTGGTGCCATATTTTTTTCCATTTTTTAATAATAGATAAAATGGTGCTCCGTGGGATGTTTAAAGTTTCTGATATTTTTTTTTACATGAAATCCAAGTAAAAATCTATTTAAATTACAGGTTGTAATGCAACAAAATAGGAAAAACGCCAAGGGGGATGGATACTTTTGCAAGGCACTGTATTTTTCCTCTAGGATTTTGCCTGTGCTCAGCTCCATTACATACTTTTTTTTACCCTGAAAAACTTCCCAGTACCTGCCAATGACAAGCATACCCATTACATGATGCAGCCACCACCATGCTTGAAAATATGGAGAGTAGTACTCAGTGATGTGTTGTGATAGATTGAACCCAAACATAAAGTTAATTTCTTTGCCACAAGGACAAAAAGTTAATTCCTTTGCCACATTTTCTGCAGTATTGATTTCGTGCCTTTTTGCAAACAGGATGCATWWTTTGGAATATATTTTATTCTGTACAGGCTTCCTCCATTTTAAATTCAGGCTGTAACAACGAAATGTGTAAAATGTCAAGGGGTGTGAATACTTTCTGAAGGCACTCTACAACAGTTGGACAGTAGCTACTCACTTGAAGTAGAGAGCGAGGTCAGTGGCGATGATGGCGATGTCCATCAGATGAATGACATGCTCGTGCTGAGCACGACTGAGATTCTGATAAATATTTAAGGCCTGAAACAGATAAACAGATATCAACATAGATATATTTGAATGTGATAACATATTCATATTTAACATGTACTGTTGAATCCGCAAATACCAACAAAGATGTATAGTAAATCAAATGTATGATTAACAAATAACGAACGTGTGAAACTGCTGCCTGCCACAGTTCATGGTTGGTGATAATGTGAACATTGAAAGGCTGCCTAATTATAGGATTGCTGGTGGGCAGATTCTCCCAGGCACTTTCTGTGCCATCAGAACTGCATCATTCACAGTATGACTTCTCCAAGGGAGAAACCAACCCCTCTCAGGTCAGAACTTCTAGAGCAGGGATCATCAACTACATTTGGCCGAGGGCATGGTCCGGGGGCCGGAACATAATTACAAATAATTGTAGACTGACAATTGACTGCAAGAAGCCCAAACAGATGTCATATTTTACTAAAAYWTAATCATTTCAAACCTTGCTTACATTTATATACGATCACATACACTGAGTACATCAAACATTAGGAACATCYTCCTAATATTGAATTGCACCCCCTTTTGCCCACAGAACAGTCTCAATTTAGCGTTGCAGCGTTGCAGTTCTTGACACAAACCGGTGCGCCTACTACCATACCCCGTTCAAAGACAATTACATGTGTCTTTCCCATTCACCCTCTGAATGGCACACAGACACAATCCATGTTTCAATTGACTCAAGGCTTAACAATCCTTCTTTAACCTGTCTCCTCCCCTTCATCTACAATGATTGAAGTAGATTTAACAAGTGACATCAATAAGGGATCATAGCTTTCACCTGGATTCACCTGGTCAGACTATGTCATGGAAAGAGCAGGTGTTCTTAATGTTTTGTATACTCAGTGTAGATCTCTATATTATGCGTTGTAATACTTGGGAACAGATTTCCAAAATTAAAATCACTTGGAGCTGATGTCCTGGTGTTTTTCCATGTCAGAAAAGTATTATTATTTTTATTTAATTTATTGCTCAGAAAACTTTTTTTGGGGGGGCTAAATAAAACCACCCACAGGCCAATTTCAGCCCATGGTGACTATGTAGGGTATAGGGTGCCATTTGGGAAGCAACCTCACTCACAGGGTCTCTCAGCAGGGTCTTCCCAGTCTCCAGATGGTGTCTCTCCAGGATGGAGGAGCCGTGGAGCTTTGCGAGAGGGTTTCCAGACCTGACAAACACAGGAGGGAGAGGAAAAAAATAGATTAGCCATTGGTAAGTAATGAGTCATTGCTTTCTCTGTTGATGTTTCTACAACTTTCCAGGTATCACTGTTGGCAGCATATCTGGGTTATAATAGTCTTTGTTTACCTTCAAACACATAAGCTATGATTGATTGAGCTTACCTGGCGTGTACCCTGCCCTTTCGGTACTTTAGACAGGCTCAAATCAAACAGTCAAAGTATTTGAAAGAAAACAAAAAAAATGTAAACCCAGTCATCCCCTTACTTCATCTGGTAGAGGTTATTGGTGCCTCTGTGGTCGACATCGTGGCATAAGCCGGCTGTTACCATGGCCATGGTCTCTAGCTCTGTGTAATAACGCTTCAGGTCACCTGTCTAATGCAATAATACAGGAAGTTAGGTTTGGTCACATGTCTAATGATACAGGAAGTTAGGTTTGGCCACATGTCTAATGATACAGAAAATTAGGTTAGGGTCCAGGATTCATGGGGCTTCCACCAGGGGCTATATGGAGCCACACATGGGCCTCTTACTAAGTCCCCTCTCCCCTCCTGCTCCTATGGAGATGGCTGGCTCTGGAGGCCTCATTAGAAGCAATAAAGCCTGGACCGAGCTGAGCCACACAGCCACGCAGAGCAGGACTGCTGATAATGAGCCTGACCCCCCTCCCTGCTCCTCCTTCCGCTGTGAGTTATGTTACTGTACGTCTGAAGAGTTCACTGTGGTTATAGGAAAGCAGTGGTGGAAAAAGTACCCAATTGACATACTTTTGTAAAAGTAAAGACACCTTAATAGAAAATGACTCAAGTAAAAGTGAAAGTCACCCAGTAAAATACAACTTGGGAAAAAGTCTTAAAAGTATTTGGTTTTAAATACACTTAAGTATCAAAAGTAAATGTAATTGCTAAAATATACTTAAGTATCAAAAGTAAAAGTATTAATGATTTCAAATTCCTTATATTAAGTAAACAATTGTTTTTCTTTTTTTTCTTCCGTATAGCCAGGGGCACACTCCAACACTCAGACATMATTTACAAACGAAGCATGTATGTTTAGTGAGTCCGCCAGATCAGAGGTAGTCAGGATGACCAGGGATAAGTGCATGAATTGTCCTGTCCTGCTAAGCATTCAAAATGTACTTTTGGGTGTCAGGGAAAATGTATGGAGTAAAAAGTACATTATTTTCTTGAGGAATGTAGCGGAGTAAAAATAAAAGTAGTCAAACTTAAATAGTAAAGTACAGATACCCCGAAAAATGACTTAGGTAGTATTTTTTAATATTTTTACTTAAGTACTTTACACCACTGTAGGAAGGAACAATGCAGAGAAAGGAAGGGTCACACTTGGAGGACTCATTACATGACAGGGGAGGAGGGTATCAGTGTAAGGGGTTCAGTAAAGATAGATCACCTGGCCACCACAGCTTGAAGATATATTACATGTATCAACTGTCATGGTATCATSCATGGTGTCAGTGCAAGGTATTGTAGGTGAAGTGTTTATTCCTGAGGGTTTGTGTAATATAAGTATKTATGCATCCCAAAGGGCGCCCTATTCCCTATATAGTGTACTAATTTTGATCAGGGCTCATAGGGCTCTGGTCAAAAGTAGTGCACTATATAGGGAATAGGGTGCCATTTGAGGTACTCACCATGAGCAGAGTGAACATGGTCTGGCCCACGTTGAAGCCATGACTCCAGTTGTGGTAGGTGATCTGCCTGTAGCCCTTACTRAGGGAGTAACAGAACCTGGTGAGGGTCTGAGAGACACATATAGGATAGGCATTGTTACAGACCAGATAGCTCTCAACAGCTAGATGGTTTTTGGCACACTATGTTATTACATGTTGTACATTAGGAGAGTATATAATCATTATCTATATTAACATAAACTGTCATGATGTAGTTATTAAATGTTACTCATGCAATTGTTAAGCCTTAATTGTGTAGCCTTTCTTTATAACACACTGCTTTATGTGTTCTCTAAATGGAACACATGACTTGGCAATAGTGTGGGCCACATGTCTCTTGCCAAGATGCTTCTTCATCAGTGATGTCTCACCTCACGGGGGACGTGGAACTTGTCCACCACTCCCAACTCATAGTACATCTTAATGCCTAACTTGACCAGGTCTAGATGACTGTGCTCAAAGTCACAGAAGTGAAACTCAAAGAGCTCCGACTTGGAAGAGGGTGGAAGAACTTCCGACTGTATGGAGACAGGGAAACAAAATGCATAATGTGGTCTACCAAGGCAGCTAGCCAGCCAATCAGTCAGCCAGTCACTCAACCAGCCAGCCAGCCAGTCAGCCAGTCACTCAACCAGCCAGCCAGTCAGCCAGTCACTCAACCAGCCAGCCAGTCAGCCAGTCAGCCGCCACAAGAGGCAAGTAGAAAATAAATGTTAGTTAGAATAGTTGTTTACCAGGATTGCTTCCAGTTCCACCTCCTCACACTCATGTGGTTCCTTTCCATACCTCTCCCTGGTATTCTAAAAGCAAAGCACACCATCAGTGTTCACCTTGGATGAAACAGCACAATATCAATCCATTTCTGAATTTCCTGGAAAACCTTGGTTATTTCTCAGTAAATAGCTCTCAGTCTAAATCTCACAGATGGTAACTAGCGTTCCACTATTGACTGACTACCTAATATCCAGTATGACAGGCTTTTTCCCACGTTATAAATGCACTTTTCATCTGCTGTGTATGAATACTGTTACTTTACCCACCAATACATTCTGGGTCTCATCCGTCCTGCACTTGATGTGGTACAGCACCATGTCCTGGAAGATGTCCTTCCTGTTCTCCAGCTTGTTCCACTTGTCATAGGTGTCTGTGTTGAGCACAGACCAGCCAAGGAACTGGGTGAGAGACTGCCATGACCAGAGAAAGAGTTAGACTATTGTATTTCAGTCCTTGGTCAACATAATAAGTATACACTCAGTACACACAGACACTATCAAATGGTATTGAGAGGGGGATGTGGTACAAGCTATCATTTAGAATGGATTACTGTAACTGACAATGCTATTGATGAGTATCTGAAAAGGCCCCATGAAGTTGTATTATGTGTTAACTGGCACTATCTCAAATGCAAGAGTGGTTGAGAGTACAATGTAGGATCTTAATGTGATCACTATTTTGTTGCTGAGAATTTTCCTGCACAGCAGGAAATGAAAACTTGGAGTATATTTGAGTTTTAAAAAGGATTCTAATGTTTGTAATTTCCAAAAAGTTGACAAACCCTTACAAAATGTCCATGAATTATAATCCACCTAACAATTCACACTTCCTGTTGCTGCAGCAAGAAGGGGCCTTAACTCTCAGTCTGCATACAGAAGAAGCTTTAACTCTCAGCCCTCATCTAGGAACCTTAACTCTCAGCCCTCATCCAGAAGTAGCTTGAACTCTCAGCTTTCATCTAGAAGTAGCTTTAACTCTCAGCCCTCATCCAGAAGTAGCTTTAACTCTCAGCCCTCATCTAGGAACCTTAACTCTCAGCCCTCATCCAGAAGTAGCTTGAACTCTCAGCTTTCATCTAGAAGTAGCTTTAACTCTCAGCCCTCATCCAGAAGTAGCTTTAACTCTCAGCCCTCATCCAAAGTAGCTTTCTCTCAGCTCTCATCTAGAAGGAGCCTTAACTCTCAGTCTGCATCCAGAAGAAGCTTTAACTCTCATCCCTCATCCAGAAGGAACTTTAACTCTCAGTCCTCATTTAGAAGAAGCTTTAACTCTCAACCCTCATCCAAAATGAGCCTTAACTCTCAGCTCTCATCCAAAAGGAGCTTTAACTCTCAGCCATCATCCAAAAGGAGCTTTAACTCTCACTCTCATCCAAAAGGAGCTTTAACTCTCAGCTCTCATCCAGAAGCAGCTTTAACTCTCAGCCTTCATCCAGAAGGAGCTTTAACTCTCAGCCATCATCCAAAAGGAGCTTTAACTTTCAGACCTCATCCAGAAGCAGCTTTAACTCTCAGCCCTCATCCAAAAGGAGCTTTAACTTTCAGACCTCATCCAGAAGCAGCTTTAACACTCAGCCATCATCCAAAAGGAGCTTTAACTTTCAGACCTCATCCAGAAGCAGCTTTAACTCTCAGCCATCATCCAAAAGGAGCTTTAACTTTCAGACCTCATCCAGAAGCAGCTTTAACACTCATCCATCATCCAAAAGGAGCTTACCTTTCAGCCATCACCCAAAAGGAGCTTTAACTTTCAGCCATCATCCAAAAGGACCTTTAACTCTAAACAATGCAGATACTGCCAATGGCCTGTGTTTATTTATACAGCAGTTACACAGTGCTGTCGCTCTCTACCTCCCCCTCAGTAGCAGCAGCTCCGGACTCAGTGCTGTCTCTCTACCTCCTCCTCAGTAGCAGCATCTCTGAACTCAGTGCTCTCTCTCTACCTCCTCCTCAGTAGCAGCATGTCTGAACTCAGTGCTGTCTCTCTCTACTCCTCCTCAGTAGCAGCATGTCTGAACTCAGTGCTGTCTCTCTCTACCTCCTCCTCAGTAGCAGCATCTCTGAACTCAGTGCTGTCCTCTCTCTACCTCCTCCTACGTAGCAGCATGTCTGAACTCAGTGCTGTCTCTCTCTACCTCCTCCTCATAGCAGCATGTTCTGAACTCAGTGCTGTCTCTCTCTACCTCCTCCTCAGTAGCAGCATGTCTGAACTCAGTGCTGTCTCTCTCTACCTCCTCCTCAGTAGCAGCATCTCTGAACTCAGTGCTGTCTCTCTCTACCTCCTCCTCAGTAGCAGCATGTCTGAACTCAGTGCTGTCCTCTCTCTACCTCCTCCTCAGTAGCAGCATGTCTGAACTCAGTGCTGTCTCTCTCTACCTCCTCCTCAGTAGCAGCATCTCTGAACTCAGTGCTGTCTCTCTCTACCTCCTCCTCAGTAGCAGCATGTCCGAACTCAGTGCTGTCTCTCTCTACCTCCTCCTCAGTAGCAGCATGTCTGGAACTCAGTGCTGTCTTCTCTCTACCTCCTCCTCAGTAGCAGCATGTCTGGACTCAGTGCTGTCCTCTCTCTACCTCCTCCTCAGTAGCAGCAACTTTGGACTCAGTGCTGTCTCTCTCTACCTCCCTCTCAGTCGCAGCAGCTCTGGACTTTACAGTAGCATACCTCCATCAGAGTTTCATCCTGCTCGTCAAAGGGTTTCCCATCTTTCCTGTTGTAGAAGGTGGCTACTGCGACTATTTCCTCCTTCTTATTCACGATGGGGAGGGACAGGACGTTCTTTATGATCCAGCCGGAGCTATCCACGGGCCCTTTCTGAACAGGACAAGGCAACAGGAACCACCTGACGTCAATGACTTTGCAATAGGTTCATAGCATTACAAAAACAATATTTGTTGACTTAAACCTGCCATACTTGCCTTTGAATGTGTTCATTCACAGCAGTGCATGACTTGACTACTAATATTTACAGTACTTTGTATGGGTAAGTCTTTGCCTCAGTGTTGGAAATAGCAGGATTAATCTATTTGAATTGTGTCTAGGCCTGTCTACTATAATGGAAGTTAACTTGGCCACAGGACACTAACCCCTTCAGTAGCAGAGATGAGATTTGTTTAATTTGTGCGTTCAACAGCACTGAGCTAATCATGGAGAACGGATCTTACTTGGAAGCTGAAGAAGTCATCTTGTGCCGCGTTCATAATGTTACAGATCTGGAGGGGAGAAGAGGAAAGAGAGGAGAGGATGATCACGCTCGCTCAGATGGAAAAGCACTGCATGATTAGTTACAATGTCCACAAAATTGCAATTATCCATCATTTCAGTGCAAGAGCACATTTCATTTCCAGGCTGTGTGTGTTTGACAGCTGCATAATAAACTCTAATGGCTTTCTGGTTGTGTGCTGCCCATGAATACTGCGTACAGGGAAGGGAAGATATGGGCTGCATACAAAATGGCACCCTATAGTCCCTATGGGCCCTGGTCAAAAGTAGTGTGCTATATAGTGAAAAGGGTGCAATTTCGGATGCATTCATTCTTCATTTAGGAAGGGAAGGATTCCCAGCTCACCAGTCCCTCCTTAGCCACGTAGGTGGGCAGGCCACTGACCAGAGCCCAGTGGTCCGGAGCAGGGTTGCTGACAAGGACAGGGGGAGATGGAGATTTTATACTATTACTATTTAAAAAAGTACCAAATCAAATGCAGTAATATATGCACCTAAAATGTTCTGTATAATATAAGGATGTAAAAGCAGCACATACATGATAAGGTGATATATATAATTCCATTTTCCACATCATTGATGAAGTGACTCACGGTAAAACTTTGATCTCCTCTTTTCCATGTAAAATGTAGTCAATCACTTTGTAGAAGTTTATTTCCTGGAGAAAAATGAGTTACATGTAATTGGAATGAGATTGAATACGGATAACGTATCAAATTACATATATTACCATTATTCATGTTTGAGTTGGCTCAGATCTGTCCAGGTCATTTGACTGTTGCCTGTTAAGTCACCAGTCACTCACTCTGCCATCAGGAGTCTTGGGTCCATCGTATTGAGGCACCTCTCCCATTAGCACAGGCCAAAGGTCATAGAATTCCTGCAACACACAGGGTTATTTAATTGAATCCCTCTCAGATACAAGGGGAACATATTAACCCACATCAATTGAACATGTTGAATTAAACATAACAAAAGGTCAACTGAACATGACTAGATAATGGTGAGTGGTTCCTGAGCATTAGCATGCTGATGCTTTTAGCAGGTTGAGATTCATGTCCGACCTCACCTTAGTCTTGGTCATGTCCAGGAGGCCAACAGAGTAACGTTCACAGTTAAGGAAATCCCTGATGGTATAGAGGGCCTTGTGGAACTGTCTCTCAATGTCTGTCATCTCCTCAAACACTTTGCTGGCAGACCAGAGCAGGACCTAGAGGGTGGGAGATGTCAGAGACAGCACAGTCGTAGCAGGGAAAAATATGTCATTTCTGAAATATAAGCAGGCCTCATCGTCAATAAACTCATCAATAAAATCAAGAGAGGTCTTACCTGTCCTCTTCTGGTCTCACAGTTGTGAAGGTAGCTCAAATGGAACACTCTTAGGATCAGGTTGGCAAAGTTGAGATACTTCAACAGAGTCTGTTGCAGAAACATCTACGTTCAGTATAATTGAAGGGAGAGGTTAGGGTTGGAGGTTAGAGGTTAGGGATAGGTTACCTCCTCATCCTGCTTAGTGAAGTGTGGAGCTCCAATCTTGTTCACAGCCATCATAACAGCCACCATGTCCTTGCCGTTCATGATGGGGGTAGCCAAGACACTCTTGGTCTGGTATTCTTGGATCTGGTCCACAAAGTCACTGTAGTGGCTGCTCTGGAGGAAAAACCACAGAAAAGTATTTAGAATTTATAAACAAACATCTATCAATGTGCTGTAGCTTGTTACATTAAATTGACACTTTTGACCATAAATACATTGATGAGATCATCCAACTTGCACATCACAGTGAAACCATACACAACAAAAGGTGTTATGTGGAACCAAAAAGGGTTCTTCGGTTCTCCCCATAGGAGAACCCTTTGAATAACCCATTTTGGTTCCATGTAGAACCCTTTCCTGAGAGGGTTGTAACTGGAACCAAAAACGATTCTCCTATAGGGGACAGCAGAAGTGTAGTCCCAAAGGTAATATAAGGTAAATTATTATTTGATTATGTAAAAACTATCTTTCAGAACACTACTAAGGGGAGGGGAACTTGCTCATTGTTAAAAACAGAATATGCTTTTGTGGAGACTGAGTTTCATATTAATCCAGGAATAGATTAATTCACTGCCTAACATATCATCTAATGCTAAGAATGGTTTGATCTCTGTGTCATTGTGGGCTATTCTTGACTGGGGAATATATATCATGATTAAAACATGTGGATTAAAGGAGAAAGGACATTACAGGTCAACACTAAATAGAATAAAGGTGAGTTCTCTTGTTATTCCGCTGACTTGAGGAAAATGGCTTTGTGCTATGACCTTTAGAAATAATCCAGGATCGCTCTAATTCAGCTGAGATTAAAGGCCTTATCCCCTGCAGGCCGAGTAACACCCAGCAGCCCTGCCTGCCTGCATGACCGACCGGCGGGGGAGGGGACTGCCTTGCCGTAATCCCACACCACACTTACATATCGCAGTAATGGTGGCTCTGTCTTTCACTAGGGAAAAGAAAGACCCAGAGCTCGATCCATCCTCTCCCTAATTACCATAAAAAGATCCAGGCAACTAGAGTGATATGAGTCATATGTCTCCCTTTACCACACACTGCTACATATGAGCAGAACTATGAGCAGGACTATGATAGGAAACGTTTTCTAATCATGATGATACTTTGGCTGTACTACTCTGTATTATTTTGGTAAAGGATATTTTATCATTGAGAGTTTGTGGTATTTGGTATAAAGATATTTTATCAGTGAGCGTTTATGGTATTTGGTAAAGGATATTTTATCAGTGAGCGTTTATGGTATTTGGTAAAGGATATTTTATCAGTTTGTAGTATTTGGTCAAATGAATAACAAGATTAAAGATGTGTCTGTATCACAAGAAAGTCTACTGGATAATAGGAATGTAACTATAATAAAAATCTGTACATGGTTTAATATGAAAACAGAATAAATGTATTAGTTTTAGGTCAAATCATTTAATACAGGTATTGACAGTGACGACCATCCACTGTGTTCAAGTTCAAGTCTAATTTGTCACATTGCCAAGTACAGTGAAATGCTTACCTTGCAAGCCCTACCCAACAGTGAGGATACGGAGTAGAGTGACACACATGTTAAGTATGAAAATAAGCTTGGTAATCACTTCCAAATGTCAAATGAATTGGCTCTAGTAAGATTAACCTGGCGGTAGTATCACAAATAGGATGGTCTTATGCTGCCCTCTAGAGGCAGTAGGACACTAGGCCTATGCGTCTGAATCTGACTGGAGCGCTACAGTCAGTGTTCTCATTTCTTCACTGGAAAGGAATTTCATGGAATAAACATGACCACTTGATAAGGTAACACAAACGGGCAGGTAAACTGTAGTTGCCATACCGCTATTGGGAATGGGAACTTTTAAGTGCAAGATTTCTCCACAGTGATCTATAGCTTTCTATGTTTACCTCTGAGACATCTGGGATGTTGACAGTCTTCTTGGTGGTGGCCACATGGCCCACAATGCCGATGTCCATAGGAAAGACTATCTCACTGTCTGGCTGGACCAGGCACTCCTCCAAGGTGGCGTCCTTGTGCACGTTGAAGAGTCTCGTGGCCAGCTCGGCCGTGCCGTTACGCATCCGGTACATGAACAGGCTCATCTTCTCTGACCGTATCATGAAGCTGAGATGTTTCATGAAGTTGAAGATAGCCTTCTCCATCTGGATGTTGTCCTGCAGGTCTCTGACCATGTCAAATATGATCTCACTCTCCTCCACTGTGCTCAGCTCGTGGAAGCTGCTGGTGTTCACCTGGGAAGTCTTGTTGTCTTTGAAAAGGTCCGAGATGACCTTCGGGCGGAACTTGGTATCATAGTACTGCTTGGCAAAGTCAGGGTTGCTGTCCAGAAACTTCTCAGCCACATCTTTGTCCACGGCTGCCATTTGTCAGTTGCTGTGTGTCTATATGCTATAGCTCCTCAAAGAGCTGGAAGTGTCTCTCCTCAGCTCACTGTGCTGGTTAGCCCTGTGCTGTGTGGCTACACTGTCTGCAGGTGGCTGAGAAGAATAGGGATTAGCAGGATTGTTTTAAATGGTCATGTGTGTTGATAAGCCTGAATCCAATTACACACAGATTACGATAAGTTATTCTCACACGTTGTACTGAATTATAGACCTACCTGGAGTGTATCTCCTCACTCAACAACCTTTTGTAGGCCTACAGTACTTGTGGACTACAACAGAAAGAAGTCTTTTGACTTTTTTGTGTATGTTTCATTGAACATTTTGGTATACTTATCTGTTGCCTAGTGTAACATTTTATTTATTTCGAATTCTCAAATCAAATCAAAATGAAATACAAAATACCTTACAGTAAATATTGCATTTTAAAGTATCACGAGAATAATCTATAGCCTACTGTGCTTTCTGATAAATACTTTGATTTAAAAAATTGTCATGGTATTAAAACAATAAACAGAGTGTGGGTAATATGATGTGAACTGATTTAGTGCATCAGCCTCCTGCAGTTGAGCTAATAAATAAATAGAGGAGGGGTACAGTAATATAATGTGAACTGGTTTAGTGTATCAGCCTCCTGCAATTGAGCTAATAAATACATGGGGGGGGGGGGTAATATAATGTGAACTGGTTTAGTGTATCAGCCTCCTGCAGTTGAGCTAATTAATAAACAAGAGAAGGGGTACAGTAATATGATGTGAACTGGTTTAGTGTATCAGCCTCCTGCAGTTGAGCTAATTAATAAACAGAGAAGGGGTACAGTAATATGATGTGAACTATTTAGTGTATCAGCCTCCTGCAGTTGAGCTAATTAATAAACAGAGGAGGGGTACAGTAATATAATGTGAACTGGTTTAGTGTATCAGCCTCCTGCAGTTGAGCAAATTAATAAACAGAGGAGGGGTACAGTAATATAATGTGAACTGTTTAGTGTATCAGCCTCCTGCAGTTGAGCTAATTAATAAACAGAGGAGGGGTACAGTAATATAATGTGAAACTGTTTAGTGTATCAGCCTCCTGCAGTTGAGCTAATTAATAAACAGAGGAGGGGTACAGTAATATAATGTGAACTGATTTAGTGTATCAGCCTCCTGCAGTTGAGCTAATAAATTCATGGGGGGGGGGTTATATGATGTGAACTGGTTTATAATGTGAACTGATTTAGTGTGTCAGCCTCCTGCAGTTGGGCTAATAAATAGTGTTATTAATGAGATGGAGTGTGACTTACCAAGCTCTTATGTTCAACTATTTCCCAGAGTGTGAGCTTACATTGTGTGACGTGCTTGCCTAATGAAAAGCTTACAGTAAGCCTTGAGTTTTGACAATATTTGTATCAAATACTCCTAACCCATATTCTCCAATAGTGCTTGTCATGTGCTGTGTATCCATGTACCAGCCTATCAGGAGGAACTGGTCCATGTACCAGCCTATCAGGAGGAACTAGTCCATGTACCAGCCTATAGTGGTGGCAGCAGTATGCTTTGACCTGTTTAGTATGAGAGAATGCCAAGAGTTTGCAAAGCTGTCATCACGGCAAATGGTGGCTACTTTGAAGAATCTCAAGTATAAAATATATTTTGATTTGTTTAACACTTTTTTGGTTACAACATGATTCCATATGTGTTATTTCGTAGTTTTGATGTCTACAATGTAGAAAATAGTAAAAATAAAGACAAACCCCCTGAAGGAATATGTTTGTCCAGTCTTTTGACTGGTACTGTAAGTGCAAGTGGTGTACAAAAGAGCCTGCTAAAGTTCCATTGTTAAGACTATTTTGTTATTGGTGTCAGAAGTCGGATAGCTATAAACCCAAGCCTTGATGAGATGGATAACACTGTGAAGCAGCTGGACGCGGGGGAAGTAGGATGAACGTCACCTGGGAGGAACAGGCAAGTCGGCCGTTGATCCTGGAGGGCCCATACTAGGATAGCTTGCTCCTAGCCAGTGGAGGCCACACAGTGCAACCTGGAGGAAGGTGCGTTGCCTTGTCGTCCTACACAGCGGCATGGAGACGGACGTGGACCAGATGGTAGTGGTCAAAGGAATGAAGTACCTACCCAGACAATGAAGGTTGCCCGCTCCGGAGGAGTGGAGCTCTGGGAACCCTACCTAGCCCAGTTTCAGCTAGCTGTGTGGCAAAATAGATGGACTGAAGAGGATATGGCTGTGTTGCTTGAACTGGACGAGGGGAGTGCCTTACAGGCCCTACTAGATCTTAGCTCTGACCAGTGGAGGGACTACACTTCCATAACTACCACTATGAGGGACTACACTTCCCTAACTACCACCCTGAGGGACTACACTGCCCTAACTACCACTCTGAGGGACTACACTTCCCTAACTACTACCCTGAGGGACTACACTGCCYTAACTACCACCTTGAGGGACTACACTGCCCTAACTACCACCTTAAGGGACTACACCTCCCTAACTACCACCTTGAGGGAATACACTGCCCTACAGTAAATACAATCCTGAGGGACTACACTGACCTAACTACCCCCCTGAGGGTCTACACTGCCCTAACTACCACCCTGAGGGACCCTTCCTCCTGGACTTGACACCAGTGAGGCTCTAATAGCATGTTCTCCCTGCCACACTAAGGCCCTGGAAAACATATTGGGCCCAGAGAGTCGAGTTACCCCAAGGGAATGGCGGGTAGAAATGGAGTTGGAGACCAAGGTTTCAGATGAGGTGGTCTGTTAAGCCAAAATGGAACACCAGCAGTGGACTCCACGACGGTCCACTTCGAGAGGTCAACACCAGCCTGCCTATGCGCAGAAAGGCCACATCGCTAGCTATTGTGAAGCCCCACCTCAGCCCTTGCCTGCCCCTGAGTTGACGGGAAAAGCCAGGGGGATGATGAAGTGAGGGGAACACCATTTCAGTCCCCTGACGCCCCCGTTGAGCCGGAACATCAAGTTGGTTGTTTGGGCCAGATGCATGGCCTCTACCTTCCATGCAGCATCAGTGGTGAGGCCTGCCAGGCGTTGATTGACATCCTTGTTCAGCCTGGTGTTCTTCCAGATACAGTGGGCCCTTCCCCTCCCAGCAATGTCTCATTGGAGCACTAGTTCTGGTTGGCCATTATCCAAGATGACTGCATCCTAGGGCTGGATTTCCTGAGTCAAGCAGGGTCATGCCTAGATGTTGGAACACGGAAACTCCAGATGAAACACTCCGTCATAGGACTTTGGGGCAGTGGAAGAAGACAACAGCAGCCACAGGTGACAGACAGCCCCACAAAGAGCCTTCCTCCAGATGAGGAGCAGCTTAAGCCTCCCAATGTTAGTTGAATCACTTATATTAGTTTGGGGACAGGTTGAAATAAACATGAAATATTAGGCCTTTGCACACCGCATTGTTCTTAACCCCAGGCTATCTTGGGCCCAGGCTAGACTAGCCCTGAGCTAGCTTAGCTTGTGTTCATACAAGCATTTGTCAACCCTGGGCTAAGGATTCACACTTGTATTTCAAAGCGCTGGGCTAATGGACAAACGCAACATGAAACCAAAATTTTATCTCTGACGCGACCAATGTATAAGCAATAAGACATGAACACATTATTTCCTCCGGCTTCTGGCCTAGCATTTGATTTCCAGCAGTGATGGTTTGTATAAACCTTCCTTGTCTGTCTGTCGACATCGGAATTGTTCTTACTTTTTATTTGATTTAACCTTCATTTAACTAGGCAAGTCAGTTAAGAACAAATTCTTATTTACAATGATGGCCTACCCCGGCCAGACCCTCCCCTAACCCGGACGACACTGGGCCAATTGTGCGCCACCCTATGGGACTCCCGATCACGGCCTGTTGTGATGACGCTGTGATCGGGTCTGCACTGCGATGCAGTGCCATAGACCGCTGTGCCATTCAGGATCCCAAAATACCTCAGGAAATAATGTTTCACCAAATAGTTTTATCTGTGGTTTCAGTTTTAAAAGTCGATCTCGCCCCTTTACAGATGCTGTGAACTAAACACTTTTCTGATACAGGCAAAATCATACAACAATATTATTATCATGGATAAATGCAATTAACTGTCAATAGAAAACCTATGAACACTGAGGAAAATGTAGCGTTTGCTTCCCTTCCAGCTGTAAAGTTTGTAGCTTTAGTTGGCTAAGTGAGAAGAAGTGAGCCAGCCTGCATAGCACAAGTTTTTGTTAGACATAGCAACCAATGTTTTTGTTAGACATAGCAACCAATGTTTTTGTTAGACATAGCAACCAATGTTTTTGTTAGACATAGCAAGCAATGTTTTTGTTAGACATAGCAAGCAATGTTTTTGTTAGACATAGCAACCAATGTTTTTGTTAGACATAGCAAGCAATGTTTTTGTTAGACATAGCTGTTATGCTGGTGAATGAGGACCCAAAAGCGACGTAATAGAAACAGAGTCTTTATTCCAGTATCAAACAAACAATGATTCTCCTGGATATATCAAAGGTAAATCCAAAACAGGAAACTGAAATCCTCTCGTCAGTAGAGAGGAACGACTGGAGACGCGACCACAGACTGCAGGTCGCTTCAGGAAGGCACAGGCCGTAGCTGACATAGACACCTGCTCACACGGGCGTTCTCGCTATTTACAAGGTACGGAAGATCATGGACATGCGTTCTCGGGACGTTGGTCACCAGTACTTAGTGGATTGGGAAGGGTTACGGTCCTGAGAGAGGAGTTGGGTTCCATCTCGGGACGTGCTGGACCGTTCCGTTGATTGATGATTTCCTTCGTTGCCGCCAGGGTTCCTCCTCGAGTGCGCCAGAGGCGCTCGGTGAGTGGGCGGGGTACTGTCATGTTTTGTCTTGATCATCATGTCTTGTCCCTGTGCTTCCCTCTGCTGGTCTTATTAGGTTCTTTCCCTCTTTCTCTCTCTCTCTCTCCTCCTCCCTCTCTCCCTCTCCCGCTCTCTCTCTCTATCGTTCCGTCCTGCTCCCAGCTGTTTCTCATTCTCCTAACGACCTCATTTACTCTTTCACACCTGTCCCCTATTTTGCCCTCTGATTAGAGTCCCTATTTCTCCCTCTGTTTTCCGCTTCTGTCCTTGTCGGATTCTTGTTTGATGTTTGCTGTCCTGTGTCCTTGTTCCGCCCTGTCGTGTTTTTGCCTTCTTCAGATGCTG
>NC_036848.1:8200492-8217047 GCF_002910315.2 Salvelinus sp. IW2-2015
AATGTTTTTGTTAGACATAGCAAGCAATGTTTTTGTTAGATATAGCAAGCAATGTTTTTGTTAGACATAGCAAGCAATGTTTTTGTTAGACATAGGAAGCAATGTTTTTGTTAGACATAGCAAGCAATGTTTTTGTTAGACATAGCAAGCAATGTTTTTGTTAGACATAGCAAGCAATGTTTTTGCACGGATGAAAGTATTTTGTTTCAGATGGAAGGATTAAATAGTATGAATTTCCTTGTCAAAACAAGGTGCATTACAGGCATCACGAGAATATGTAAATCAAGTAAAAATGCAGCTTTTGTGATTGGACAGTGAGCATTCTAGGCATTGTTCTTGACCTCATTTGTCATATATACTCCCTCTCCGGCCTCTAGGTCATCAGGCTGCTGATTATCCCGCACACCTGTCACCATGGTCTTGCGCACCTGCGCCTCATGACACTCACCTGGACTCCATCACCTCCTTGATTATCTTCCCTATATCTGTCCCTCACCTGGACTCCATCACCTCCTTGATTATCTTCCCTGTATCTGTCCCTCACCTGGACTCCATCACCTCCTTGATTATCTTCCCTGTATCTGTCCCTCACCTGGACTCCATCACCTCCTTGATTATCTTCCCTGTATCTGTCCCTCACCTGGACTCCATCACCTCCTTGATTATCTTCCCTATATCTGTCACTCCCCTTGGTTCTTTCCTCAGGTGTTATTGACTCTGTGTTCATGTCGGTGCGCTGTTTGTGTTTCGTGTTCATTGTTTCTTTTATTTATTAAAACGCTCACTCCCTGAACTTGCTTCCCGACTCTCAGCGCACTTGTTACATAATTTCACACAGGCTATTTTGGCACAGAGTTTCTGGGGCTAACCCCGTAAAGTCGGTGCTAACCCTGCTCTGGAACAGCACTAGCTAGCCGGGGCTAAGGTTGGTGCTAGGCTAGCCCACTTCAGTAAGTGCAAGTGTGAACAGACGCTTAGCCCTGAGCTAAAATCTCCCTTAGCCCAAGGAGGGTCTTAGCCCTGGGCTAAGGTGCAGTATGAACGTGTCTATTCATGGACATTTAGTTAGATAGCTGTTACCCACTAGTTTGTCCTGGGAAATGAACATTGCTGATTGGGATCTTATTTTCCCTGAAATGCATATGGTCCTTGTGTTAGCTGGATCTTTGTAGGTTTTTGACCAGGAGTCATACAAAATCATGCGTGTCTCTACTCCGATGAATGACTATTGTTCATTTACAGTATATTCTTTGTTTAAAAGTTATTTTAAAAGAAGTTGTGTGTGGGTACAGATGTCCATCTTAATTTGATCACACTGTTTCAGGAGAAATGTTCCTGCACTGCAGGAAATGCCAACATTTAATGTATTTGAGGGTTAGAAAGGCTTCTAAAGATTGTAATTTCCACATTAAAATGTCATACTTGATTTCCCTTAATGAAAAATGTATCAACCCCTACAAAAATATCCATGAATTATAATCCACATAATATTCACATTTCCTGTTGCTGCACGATTATTTTTCCTGCTGTCTGAAAATGGTCTAACGAATATCCTATATCTGTCTGTGGGTGTGTCTTAAATTTGTTTGTAAATTAGTTTACCAATTAGTTTATATTAAATATGTATATGTTTCAGGTGGATTATTTGTTTGTAATTTAAGTCTTATGATTTATAACATGTTTTCTTATGATTGTTATGCACATTAGTAGCCTAACTTTTGTCGTCCTCCAAACTACATTGCATTGGGAAAGTATTCAGACCCATTCCCTTTTTTCAAATGTTACGTTACAGCCTCATTCTAAAATGGATTTAAAAAAATGTTTTCCTCACCAATCTACACACAATAGCCCAGAATGACAAAGCGAAAAAAGGTTTTACATTTCTTTAGCAAATGTATATATTTTTTTAACAGAAATACCTTATTTACATAAGTATTCAGACCCTTTGCTATGAGACTCGAAATTGAGCTCAGGTGCATTCTGTTTCCATTGATCATCCTTGAGATGTTTCTACAACTTGATTGGAGTCCACTTGTGGTAAATTGATTGGACATGATTTGGAAAGGCACACACCTGTCTATATAAGGTCCCACAGTTGACAGTGCATGTCAGAGCAAAAACCAAGTCATGAGGTCGAACGAATTGTCCATAGAGCACCGAGACAGGATTGTGTCGAGGCACAGATCTGGAGAAGGCTACTAAAACATCTCTGTATTGAAGATCCCAAAGAACACAGTGGCCTCCATCATTCTTAAATGGAAGAAGCTTAGAACCACCAAGATTTTCCTAGCTGCCCGTCAAACTGAGCAAACAGGGGAGAAGGGCCTTGGTCAGGGAGGTGACTAAGAACCCCATTGTCACTCTGACAGAGCTCCAGAGTTCCTCTGTGGAGATAGGAGAATCTTCCAGAAGGACAACCATTTCTGCAGCACTCCACCAATCAGAACTTTATGGTAGAGTGCCCAGATGGAAACCACTCCTCTGAAAAAGGTACATGGCAGGCCACTTGGAGTTTGTCAAAAGGCACCTAAATGACTCTCAGATCATGAGAAACAACATTCTCTGGTCTAATGAAACCAAGATTGAACTCTTCGGCCTGAACGCTAAGTATCACATCTGGAGGAAACCAGGCACCACTCATCATCTGGCCAATAACATCCCTATGGTGAAGCATGGTGGTGGCAGTGGGAATGTTTTTCAGTGGTAGGGGCTGGGAGACTAGTCAGGATCGAGGCAAAGAGGAACAGAGCTATGTACAGAGAGATCCTTGATAAAAACTTGCTCCAGAGCGCTTCGGACCTCAGACTGGGGCAAAGGTTCACCTTCCAACAAGACAACGACCCTAAGCACACAGACAAGACAACGCAGGAGTGGCTTCGGGACAAGTCTCTGAATGTCCTTGAGTGGCCCAGCCTGTGCCCGGACATGAACCCGATCAAGCATCTCTGGAGAGACCTGAAAATAGCTAATATAAAATAGCTAATATATACCCCAAATATAGGTGTGCCAAGCTAGTAGCGTCATACCCAAGAAGACTCAATGCTGTAATCACTGCCAAAGGTGCTTCAACAAAGTAAAGGGTATAATATTTCAGGTTTTTATTTGTCAGAAATTTGCAAACATTTCGAAAAACCTTTTTTCCTTTGTCATTATGGGTGTAGATTGATGTAATCCATTTTAGAATAAGTCTGTAACGTAACAAATGTGGAAAATGTCAAGGGGTCTGAATTCTTTCCGAAGTCAACGTACAGTATATCTACAGAAACATATCTTTATACACAACATAAACATATATACAATATCTATCTCAGACAACATAAATCACAACCAATATTGTTATTGTGCCTAACGGAAACATATGTAAATGTATCCAAAAAGCTGTGCTTATTGCACGATTACAATTCTTTGATCTGAAAGTTGAATGTCATGTTTACAGTATAGCTATGTAATCTTAATYTTGATCTTGTCAGACTGTGAACCAAAATGAACTTGCTGTTACAATCTCATCTAAKACAGAATGCATTGTCATGCATTGTCAAGTTTTAGGACACTTTTTTAAGCAATGTTCGGAGATGGATTTGGTCCTCTGGCTGTGGCACCATGATTTAGCAGCCAATTTTTTCCCTCCATGTTTGTTTCTTGTTTAAACAGTGGGAATGTTACTGTTGTTGACATTTTCGATCCTTTGTTACCACAGCAAAAGTAGAGCTGGTGTCAACAAGATGAATGGTTATAGAGTAAGAGGGTGTTATCTGTTTTGAATGCAGTATGAGAATGTATCAGTTATAAATTATACATTATTGTTTTTCAGTTGCAACTTGCGGTGAGGTAGTGATTGATAAATGTGTTGTCTTAGCTTTCTGGAATGTAAGAAGTTTATTCACAGTAGAAAGTCATTTTTTAGGTAGAAAAACACATCGAATGACCTATTACACATACAGCCTTCCAGACTGCTGCTCAGAGACATGCACATTTGTGGCCTGCTGGAGGTCATTTTGCAGGGCGCTGGCAGTGCACCTCCTTGCACAAAGGCGGAGGTAGCGGTCCTGCTTCTGGGTTGTTGCCCTCCTACGGCCTCCTCCACGTCTCCTGATGTACTGGCCTGTCTCCTGGTAGCGCCTCCATGCTCTGGACACTACGCTGACAGACACAGCAAACCTTYTTGCCACAGCTCGCATTGATGTGCCATCCTGGATGAACTGCAGTACCTGAGCCACTTGTGTGGGTTGTAGACTCCGTCTCATGCTACCACTAGAGTGAGAGCACCGCCAGCATTCAAAAGTGACCAAAACATCAGCCAGGAAGCATAGGAACTGAGAAGTGGTCTGTGGTCACCACCTGCAGAATCACTCCTTTTTTGGGGGTGTCTTGCTAATTGCCTATAATTTCCACCTTTTGTCTATTCCATTTGCACAACAGCAGGTGAAATGTATTGTCAATCAGTGTTGCTTCCTAAGTGGACAGTTTGATTTCACAGAAGTGTGATTGACTTGGAGTTACATTGTGTTGTTTAAGTGTTCCCTTTATTTTTTTGAGCAGTGTATATACAGTTCCAGTCCAAAGTTTGGACACACCTACTCATTCAAGGGAATCATGTAGTAACCAAAAAAGTGTTAAACAAATAAAAATATATTTTATATTTGAGATTCTTCAAAGTATCCACCATTTGCCTTGATGACAGCTTTGCACACTCTTGACATTCTCTCAACCAGCTTCATGAGGTAGTCACCTGGAATGCATTTCAATTAACAGGTGTGCCTTGTTTTAAGTTAATTTGTGGAATTTCTTTCCTTCTTAATGCATTTGAGCCAATCAGTTTTGTTGGGACAAGGTAGGGGTGGTATACTGAAGATAGCCTTACTTGGTAAAAGACCAAGTCCATATTATGGCTAGAACAGCTCAAATAAGCAAAGATAAATTACAGTCCATCAATACTTTAAGACATTAAGGTCAGTCAATCCGGAAAAGTGCAGATGCAAAGACCATCAAGCGCTATGATGAAACTGGCTCTCATGAGGACCGCCACAGGAATGGAAGACACAGAGTTACCTCTGCTGCAGAGGTTAAGTTCATTAGAGTTACCATCCTCAGAAATTGCAGCCCAAATAAATGCTTCACAGAGTTCAAGTAACAGACACATCTCAACATGAACTGTTCAGAGGAGGCTGTGTGAATCAGGCCTTCATGGTCAAATTGCTGCAAAGAAACCACTACTAAAGGGAACAAATATGAAGAAGAGGCTTACTTGGTCCAGGAAACACAAGTAATGGACATTAGACCAGTGGAAATCTGTCCTTTGGTCTGATGAGTCCAAATTTTAGATTTTTGGTTCCAACCGCCGTGCCTTTGTGAGACKCAGAGTAGGTGAACAGGAAGCTCTGCATGTGTGGTTTCCACCGTGAAGCCTGGAGGATGAGGTGTGATTGTGTGGGGGTGCTTCACTGGTGACACTGTAGTTGATTTATTTAGAATGCAAGGCACACTTAACCAGCATGGCTTCCACAGCATTCTGCAGCAATACGCCATCCCATCTGGTTTGCGCTGAGTGGGACAATCATTTGTTTTTCAACAGGACAATGACCCAACACACCTCCAGGCTGTGTAACGGCTATTTGACCAAGAAAGAGAGTGATGGAGTGCTGCAACATATGACCTGGCCTCCACAATCACCTGACCTCAATCTAATTGAGATGGTTTGGGATGAGTTGGACCACAGAGTGAAGGAAAAACAGCCAACAAGTGATTAGCATATGTGGGAACTCCTTCAAGACTGTTGGAAAAGCATTCCATGTGAAGCTGGTTGAGAGAATACCAAGAGTTTGCAAAGCTGTCATCAAGGCAAATGGTGGCTACTTTGAAGATATTATCAGGAATATTATCAGGAATCAAGGTCAGATCCAGATGCAGACTGTCGAAGTAACACTGTTTATTGTAGCAACAGGGGCAGACAAAGACAGGTCAAGGCAGGCAGGGGTCGAAAATCCAGGGAAAGGCAAARGTACAGCACGGCAGGCGGACTCAKGGTCAGGGACAGGCAGGGTTCAGTAATCCAGAAGTGGAGCAAAGGTACAGGACGGCAGGAAGGCTTAGACTCAGGGTCAGGCAGAGAGGTCAGGCAGGCAGGTACAGGGTCAGGACAGGCAAAGGTCAAAACTCTGAGGACTAACAAAGAGAGCCTGGGAAACGATAGGCGCTGACAGGAAAACCGCTGGTAAGCTTGAACGAACAACACAAACTGGCAACAAACAGACAGAGAACACAGGTATAAATACCAAAGGGGATAATTGGGAAGATGGGTGACACATGGAGGGGGGAGGAGACAAGCACAAGGACAGGTGAAACAGATCAGGGTGTGACAAATATAACATCTATTTTGATTTGTTTAACACTTTTTTGGTTACTACATGATTCCATATGTGTTATTTCATAGTTTTGATGTCTTCACTATTATTCTACAATGTAGAAAATAGTAAAAATAAAGAAAAACCATGGAATGAGTAGGTGTGTCCAAACTAATGACTGGTCCTGTTGAACCATTGTTTTTGATATGTTTTCCTTTCTTATTTTCACCTACCCATAGGAAAACACACACACATATATATATATATATATTATTTTGATATGTTTCCCTTTCTTATTTTCACCTAACCATACACTCCCTCCCCTAATTGGAGTAAACTAATGGCCAACAACAGTTCTACTTCCAGCTTATATATACTATATACATTTTACGGACACAGTATATTTACATTAGCTTTCTTTTGTTTGTTTTTAGTCCCATCCTTCAGCTACCCTCAACCCCTCCCATCTATCTATGAAGACCATTCGGGATTTTATTTCTATTTGTCATATATTTTTCAAAAGTGCTGTGATGTTTCACAAAAGTTCTGAACCTATATACATTTTACGGACATAGTATATTTTACATTAGTTATCTTGTTTTTTTGTAATTTATAGTCCCACCCTTCAGCTCCCCTGGTTCAGAGTTGACAGTGCCATAATAACATTTACTATTATCACTCATCATTATCAAGACAAAACAGATGTAAGGAGGGCAGGCAGGCAGGCAGGTGTCTAGAAAAGCTGTTATATATAGGATATAAAGACCGGCTATTTTAGTTTAATGTCTAATCTTTATTCCTCCATAAAAACATTACATGCTAATAAAACATAGAATAAAAAATAACATACATTACATATTGGCCCACAATCTAACCCATTAGTGGGTGAAATGTAAACCCTGAACAAAGTTATTTGGATTGTTGTGTAAATCTCATCATGCATTGTTATATTAAATTCGTCACAGATGAACAGGTGAAGCAATATTGATTCGGTCAAAGCATTTACGGTTGCATTCAAAACATTGGATAGTGTACGACCAATCTGTTGTTGAAAATGTATGATACTGTACAACCATTATACCAGTATCTGAAACTAAGATATCATACCAAACCGGTAAAGGCATTCTGATGCAATCAAGACGTAGGATACTATACGTCCTACGATTTGTACAATATGGACAACAACTATTCCATTGGAATTCTAATGTAATATAACACAATTTAACATAACCTCATAAATAATCATACTATTTATTGGTGTGGAATAAAGATTAGACCTTAAACTGAAATAGACTMTTTTTTCCTTATGGCATTATCCTAAAATACTACATGTGATCACTCGGATTTCCGTACAGAATAATACGAAATGCTCTGATACCAGGTTGCACCCAACTGTGGCATGTCAAAGTTACACTTCATGCCATTTGGTTGCACTAAAGAGAAGTCGTTGCATCACTATATAGTTTCTCAACTCGACACATCATCAGTGATATACGGTGTGATATATGGTGTGATGTTTTCTGACTGTTTTCTTCCTAGGTTCAGAAGAGAATGCTACTCTTTTTAGAGAATTTGAGAACTTGTGTGCGTGTGCTGTCACGTGAAAGGGGTTTCCTGTAGCATGTCATGTGATTGGGACGTTCGGGTTGGGCTTCAAACGTCATTACGTACACGCGCCGAGCCCCGCAAATCTCCGGCTGAACTATGCAAAAAGTATCACATTTTTTGATTACTAATAACTTGATAAATGGAGAGCAGTAACAGTCTCAGGTGAGTAATGTTCAGCAATTGAATAGACCGAATTAATAGTTACCGAAGAGAATGATTTGTTAGATATGTGCGTGCATGTTGTCTACACTGCTGTCAACAAAGTACTGTACAGTAGGCAACCTGGTGATGTACACGTTGACAACCTGGTCACAATGGTCCTCATTCATAACCTAATGTAACCTACATTTGTCGTTATATAAGTTATTGACTAATATTTTAGGCTATTCTATATTTAGCTTTAACAACTTTATAACAAAGACTTTCTTGAATTCATCGATTAGGCCTACATATATTTGTAATGAGGTTAATGTCGTTTAAACCATTATGTACAGGGTTAAAAAGAGTAACGTTAGGTCTAATTATATCTGAAGACAGTAGGACTATCTAAAAAGATGGCATATGCACAGTAGTGGAAAAAGTACCAAGTTGTCATACTTGAGTAAAAGTATAGATACCTTAATAGAAAGGTAGTAAGAAAAAGTGAAAGTCAGCCAGTAAAATACTACTTGAGTAAAAGTCTAAAAAGTTTGAAATATACTTAAGTTTCAAAAGTACATGTAATTGCTCAAATATACTTAATAAGTATCAAAATTAAAAGTAAAAGTATAAATCACTTAAAATTCCTTATATTAATCAAAGCAGATGGCACCATTTTCTTGTTTTTAAAATGTACAGATAGTCAGGGGAACACTCTGATTATTTACAAAAGATTAATTTGTGTTTAGTTAGTCTGCCAGGCCAGAGGCAGTAGGGGTGACCACGTGTTCGCTTGATAAGTGCATGAATTTGACAATTTTCCGGTCCTGCTAAGCATTCAAAATGTAACGAGTACTATTGGTTGTCAGGGAAAATGTATGGAGTAAAAAGTACAATATTTTCTTTAGGAATGTAGTGAGGTAAAAGTAGTCAAACATAAATAGTAAAGTAAGGTACAGATACCATAAAAAACGACTTAAGTAGTACTTTAAGGTATTTTTACTTAAGTACTTTACACCACTGCATATGCATGACATGCACTTTTGCCTTACTATAGCTATGTAGGCTAGCTACTATAGGCAACACCACGTATTTCTTTCTCTCAGTCAGTCTGTTGCATGACCCATTAATCCTATAGATTGGTGCTTTATGTATGCCCTATATGCACAGTGACAGTCATTACCGTTACTTTATGTATTAGTGATGAGTGGGTTGACTCATAACCGCGGGGCGAGCGGGTTTAGGGTCATGAAATAGTCTATTGTGTGGATGAAGGGCAGGTGGGTGGTGGGCTGGTTGAATAAATAGAAAATAATAAGTAAAAAATCCATATAAATTATAATTCTTGTGCAATTTATATCTATAGGCTACATTGAGGTTTTTATTTCATTATTTTAGGCTATCTGGCATTAGTGCGTAACATGCTGACCAGGCCACATGCGCGCGTCTATGTGCGCCATCGCGCTCATGTTGATTTTGTCCACTCACACCAGACGCGATCAGGACATGCAGAATGAAGTATCAAAATAAACTCTGAACCAACTATTAATTTGCGGATAGGTTGAAAACTATTAAACATTTATGGCAATAGCTGGCTAGCTTGCTGTTGCTAGCTAATTTATCCTGGGATATAAACATTGAGTTATTATTTTACCTGAAATGCACATGGTCCTCTACTCCGACAATGAATCCACAGATAAAAGGGTAACGTTAATCAGAGTTAGTTTCTAGTAATCTCTCCTCCTTCTGGCTTCTTCATCTTCTTTGGACTTTATATGGCGGTTGGCAACAAACTGGAGTGTGGACCTCAGTTCATCTTTCAATCACCCACGTGGGTATGTGCTCCTAAAAACCAATGAGGAGATGGCACGTGGGTATATGGTCCTAAAAACCAATGAGGAGATGGGAGAGGCGGGACTTGCAGCGCGTCAAGCATCACAAATAGAACCAAGTTCTATTTTAGCAACTGGTAACGCAGACGCTCGTTGACGTGTGCGAGCAGTGTGGGTGCAATGATTGAATAACATGTATATGTACATTTATCTTGCAACGCTCGTGCATGTGACGCAAGCGATGTGGTCAGCATGTAAGGCTAAACTTTACGGCCTAAACTGTACACGCGCCAAATAGCCTACACGGCCATCACCAAATGATTTTAGGAAGTGGCAGAAAGTTAACATCGAACCACGAAGGCTAAAAGGACAATGTCGGAGTTTAATTCAATAAGATAAAAGCTGCGAAATGGAGAGTTGAAAATAAGAGAAGGGAGGCCAGAAAAGTCATGTTTGGAAAAGATTTAGATGAAGTAGTGAAAGAGGATGATAGCATGTTATGTGTGATGATTGTGAGGCACTATATGACCCCTCTACGGAAAGATGAAACTCACGTGTTCTCCATTTTTCTATTGTAGGATCCCCACACGTGTCACGCGTCTGAAGGTAACCTGGTAATGGGGCCGAAAAATGTATGGAAGTGAAAAGAGCATTTCCACGTCAAGGTATACGGGTAATTCCTGAGCTTTCTTAATATCTCTCAGATATAGGACAGACACTTCAAAACATTCTTCCTTTTGATTACATTTCAGTTTTTCCATGTATGAATCTGTTATTCATTGTGTTTCTATGGGCTAATAGCAGTAAGGCCAAATACAGTGTTTCATCAATATATAGTACAAATAAAGAAAATAGTACAAATAAAGAAAAACCCTTGAATGAGGAGGTGTGTCCAAACTTTGACTGGTACTGTGTACACACCTACTCATTCAATGGTTTTTCTTTATTTGTACTATTTTCTACATTGGAGAATAATAGTGAAGACATACAACTATGAAATAACACGTACTGTATGAAAACATGTTGTAACCAAAAATGTGTTAAACAAATGAAAACATAGATTTTAGATTCTTCAAAGAATTGACTGAGATTGACTGTCGTTTCTCTTTGCTTATTTGAGCTGTTCTTGCCATAATATGGACTTGGTCTTTTACCAAATAAGGCTATCTTCTGTATACCACCCTACCTTGTCCCAACACAACTGATCGGCTCAAACGCATTAAGATGGAAAGAAATTCCACAAATTAACTTTTAACAAGGCACACCTGTTAATTGAAATGCATTCCAGTTGTTWACCTCATGAAGCTGGTTGAGAGAATGCCAAGAGTGTGCAAAGCTGTCATCGAGGCAAATGGTAGCTACTGTGAAGAATATCAAATATAACATCTATTTTGATATGTTTAACACTTTCTTTGGATACTAAATGATTCCATATGTGTTACTTCATAGATTTGAAGTCTTCACTATTATTCTACATTGTAGAAAATAGTCATAATAAAGAAAAACTCTTGAATGAGTAGGTGTGTCCAAACTTTTGACTGATACTGTATATATATTTTTTATACCTGCAGGGGTTCTAAAATTCAAAATAAATAGCTAACATATGACCTTCTTAAAACAAATCCATATGTAAGCTTAGTAGTAGTCTCGCATTACCATACCTCCAAAATCACGTTGCTGTCACGCCTGGAGAATTTTGTATTGCATAAATGGTTTGAATGGTCCGCTGGCTCCCAATGGCAAGATTTTGATTGGATGTTACATTTCAAGAACCCTCCCCCACACGCCCGTTGGTGCTACGTGTTATGTTCGTCACTATTTTCAGACCGGGAAGGACACATTGGGCAGAGAGTTGTTCTGCATTTTAGTTTTGCAACATTGGAGAAAATAGAAGAAAACCTGGAGGAAAAATKTAATTCTGTTTTGTCAGAAATGTACTCTATGCACAAAATCGACATATTGTACATCACACAGTGTCACGATCGTCGTCCTCCTCATCTGAGGAGTAGTAAGAAGGATCAGAGGACCAAAATGCAGCGTGATGATTATCCATTTTAATTAGAAAACTTGAAAACAAAGAACAAAACAATAAACGGACAAACGAACGAAAACACAACAGTCCCGTATGGTGACATACACAAAGACACAGAAACAGGAACAATCACCCACAACCCACAATACAAAACAGGCTACCTAAATATGGTTCCCAATCAGAGACAAYRACTAACACCTGCCTCTGATTGAGAACCATATCAGGCCAAACACATAGAAATAGACAAACTAGACATACAACATAGAATGCCCACTCAGATCACACCCTGACCAAACAAAACATAGAAACATACAAAGCAAACTATGGTCAGGGCGTGACACACAGGAGGCTGCTAAGGGGAGGACGACTCATAATAATTACCGGAACACAGCAAATGGAATGGCATCAAACACATTGAAGCCATGTATTTGATACCATTCCACATAGTCTTTACCACAAGCCTGTTCTCCCCAATTAAGGTGCCACCAACCTCCTGTGGTACATCAACATATTTTGATGGGGTTTTAATCTGTGATTTCCTGGCCATCCTCACCATAGACTGTAAAAATAATGGTCATATACTGTTGCACCTACGACACTAATCTTGTGAGCACTATTGGAGCTCCACCAAAGTAAGGMATTTGATGGGGTTGACGTGTAGTGAGGCGTCGCTGATTTACACCGGGTCTCCACCCCTATTTAGCTATTTTTATGAACTTCCCTAGGCTTACCCGTATTAGGGAAGCCTGGTTCTCAACGAGGCTAGCTTAGTAGAAACCGAGCCCAGATCCTTAGACTCTAGTCAGGGGGATACAGGTGCTGATAAGAGGCTCAGACTGGTCTCTGCCTAGGGCCTCCAAATCACGAAGTCCGCCCCTGTCGACAGTCACAAGACAGGGACTTCAAATAGGCCCCAACAACAACTGCTTCCTGGGCACCGATGACGTGGATGTTGATTAAGTGAGCCCCCCACACCTCTCTGATTCAGAGGGGTTGGGATAAATGCGGAAGACACATTTCAGTTGAATAACAGGTCAAGGGAACTGTAGCCAACTGTTTAGATGGGTTAAATGGAACCTGAAATGTGCACACTGACTGTAGGTTTATAACCTCTCACAGCCTTAATATTAACTCCTGTAGGATGAAGCATTTCTTTCAGTAAAATGATGCACTAAATGTGGGATAAATTTGAACTTGGGAAAAAGGGTGGAGAAATATGATTTCTTTCTTTCAGCATCTTGAGAGAATGTGAATGTGCAGTTAGATAGCACCTCTACAGACGCTATCTTTATCAGCATCATTAAACCTGATAGTGTATTTCTGTCAGAAACGTGTGTATAGGTGGCAGGGAAGTCAGGCGCAGGAGAGTCAAACGGAGTCTTTTAATAAATGTCCAAGAAACATGCTCCATAACACTAAATAGAAAATGAATAATAAACAAATATGGGTACGAAGACCCRTCKCGCACCTATACAAAATAAACACTATACTGACAACAAACAATCTCTGACAAARMCATGAGGGGRAACAGAGGGTTAAATACACAAGAGGTAATGGATGGGATTGAAAACAGGTGTGTGGGAAGACAAGACAAAACCAATGGAAAATGAAAAATGGATCGATGATGGCTAGAAGACCGGTGACGTCGACCGCCGAACACCGCCCGAACAAGGAGAGGCAACGACTTCGGTAGAAGTCGTGACAATTTCAACCACATTAAATATGCATCCAAGCCGAACTGAAATCTTATCAGAAACGTGTTGGGTCATTTTCACAGCTTTCTATTTCCTTACAAACTGATGTAATTTGGATATTTTGCACAGAAAAAAAAAATATATATAAATAAAAAATAGCGATAAACATCTCTCCCCTCGAAAGAAGCAGAGATGACAGAGTTACCCATGACAACTAGATTGAAGCATTCATTCTATCCATTTATGACATTCTGTTAGCAAGGGTTTATTTAGTCTCCTAGGGCAACAGCAACATATAATGGACAGAAGAGAAGCTGCATGTATCTAATTATAGATAAATTGACTAAACAAATAGCCCACTAAAATCTGAAAATTATAAGCAGGAACATATCAATCAGGCACTAAAAATGTCTGCACCCCTTGTCAAAAAATCTTTCTCTGTAACCTACATGCTAATTTTCTATATTTGGTGCGACCTCAGATTTTCACTTTAACACGTCAGGCGGTGCGGATGGGTTATTAGCAATTGCGGGCTTGTGCGGGTGAACAAACAGCTGACCCGAGCACCGCTAGTATGGCTTATGGCTACAGCCTAACATCCTCGTTGCTATTTAATCTGCAGGAAGTGGAACTCCAATATTTGCACAGTCAATCATTTTCCAAATTGTTATGGCAAACACTCCCGGACCCAACCATTGCCTTTGACACAAAAAGGCACACACCAGAGAGATTTTAGGTGTGAAAGGCAAATTATAACTTATGTTATAACGTTCCTGTTACTGTGCAATGTAATGCAACTTAACCTACAACATTACACTCAAGTATAGTAGGTAACAATGATACTTAGATACTTGTTACACTGGACTGTACTTAAAAGTTATTACACAAGTAACTTGTTCCATTTTCTGGATATGACATGTCAAGAGTATATTGAGAACACGTAAATGTAAATGAGTTGTCAATAACCCTGTGACGCCAAACACCTGCATTACTAGCTTTTGGGGTTTTAGGCTGGGTTCTGTACAGCACTTCGAGATATTAGTGATGTACGAAGGCTATATAAAAATAAATTGATTGATTGATTGATCTTGGGCCTTTCTGTTTTCTCTGTAGTTATTGATTGTTGAGGTCAGTTGATTATAACTGTCAAGCTTGGTGACATGATGTCAACGACTGATTGGTAGCCTAGAAGTGGGCGGCGATAGCCTAGCTTAGAGCAGGGTTCCCAACTGAATCATATCCCAGATAGCCTAGCGGGTGGGTCGATAGCCTAGCGGTTAGAGCAGGGTTCCCCAACTGAATCATATCGCCAGATAGCCTAGCGGTGGGTTGGCCGATAGCCTAGCGGTTAGAGCAGGGTTCCCCTACTGAATCATATCACCAGGTAGCCTAGCGGTGGGTTGGCCGATGCCTAGCGGTTAGAGCAGGGTTCCCCAACTGAATCATATCGCCAGATAGCCTAGCGGTGGGTTGGCCGATAGCTAGCGGTTAGAGCAGGGTTCCCCTACTGAATCAATCACCAGGTAGCCTAGCGGTGGGTTGGCCGATAGCTAGCGGTTAGAGCAGGGTTCCCCAACTGGAATCATATCGCCAGATAGCCTAGCGGTGGGTTGGCCGATAGCCTAGCGGTTAGAGCAGGGTTCACCAACCGGTGGGCTGGTTGTTTTATTTGTGTTTGGATTATGTTCTGGCCCCTCGACCATCCACTCAACAAAAAATCGGTCCGCTGCTGAATCTAGTGATGATCCCTGGCGTTAGAACGTTGGGCCAGTATCAAAAGGTTGCTAGTTCAAATCACAGAGCCTACTAGGTGAAAATCTGTCGATCTGCCCTTGAGCAAGGCACTTAACCCTAATGCTCCAGGGTTGCCGTCAATAATGGGGTCCATGCCGTGACCCCACTCTTGACGTGTGTCAGGGGGAGTGGGATATGCAAAAAACACATTTTAATTTCACACCACACACTTTTACATTTACGCACTTTACAGTGGGAGAACAAGTATTTGATACACTGCCGTTTGCAGGTTTTCCTACTACAAAAGCTGTAGAGGTCGTAATTTTTATCATAGGTGACACTTCAACTGTGAGAGACGGAATCTAAAACAACAATCCAAAAATCCCATTGTATGATTTTAAAGAAATTAATTGCATGTTATTGCATGACAAAGTATTGATACATCAGAAAAGCAGAACTTAATATTTGGTACAGAAACATTGTTTGCAATTATAGGATCATTACGTTTCCTGTAGTTCTTGACCAGGTTTGCACACACTGCAGCAGGGATTTTGGCCCACTCCTCCATACAGACCTTCTCCAGATCCTTCAGGTTTCGGGCTGTCGCTGGGCAATACGGACTTTCAGCTCCCTCCAAGATTTTCTATTGGGTTCAGGTCTGAAGACGGGCTAGCCACTCCAGACCTTGAGATGCTTCTTACGGAGCCACTCCTTAGTTGCCCTGGCTGTGTGTTTCGGGTCGGGTGTCATGCTGGAAGACCGCCCGACCCATCTTCAATGCTCTTACTGAGGGAAGGAGGTGTTGGCCAAGATCTCGCGATACAATGGCCCCATCCATCCTCCCTCAATACGGTGCGTCTCCTGTCCCTTGCAGAAAAGATCCCCAAAGAATGATTTCCACCTCCATGCTTCACGGTTGGGATGGTGTTCTTGGGGTTGTCACTCATCCTTTCTTCCTCCAAAACGGCGTGTGGAGTTTGTTAGACCGAAAAAGCTCAATTTTTGTCTCATCAGACCACATGACCTTCTTCCCATTCCTCCTCTGGATCATCCAGATGGCCATTGCAACTTCAGACGGGCCTGGACATGCGCTGCTTGAGCAGGGGACCTTGCGTGCGCTGCAGGTTTTAATCCAGACGGACGTAGTGTGTTACTAATGGTTTCTTTGGACTGTAA
>NC_036848.1:8217072-8221923 GCF_002910315.2 Salvelinus sp. IW2-2015
GATGTGATCTTGATTGTATGTTTTTTCAATTAGACAGGAACCTTTGCCTCTAAACCGTAGGCGGCATCGGCCAACCCACCGCTAGGCTATCTGGCGATATGATTCAGTTGAGGGAACCCTGCTCTAACCGCTAGGCTATCGGCAACCACCGCTAGCTATCTGGCGATATGATTCAGTTGGGAACCTGCTCTAACGCTAGGCTATCGGCCCGCCCACTTCTAGTGCACCCAATCAGTCGTTGACATCATGTCAACAAGCTCTGACTAGTTATAATCAACTGACTCCAACAATCAATAACTACAGAGAAACAGAAAGGCCCAAGACAATCAATCATCAA
This sequence comes from Salvelinus sp. IW2-2015, assembly GCF_002910315.2. NCBI lineage: Eukaryota > Metazoa > Chordata > Actinopteri > Salmoniformes > Salmonidae > Salvelinus > Salvelinus sp. IW2-2015. Next base: position 8,217,410 of record NC_036848.1, read on the forward strand.
TTTTATTTTATATAGCCTTCGTACATCAGCTAAATCTCGAAATGCTGTACAGAACCCAGCCTAAAACCCAAAAGTCAGTAATGCAGGTGTTTGCGCTCACAGGGTTATTGACAACTCATTTACATTTACGTGTTCTCAATATACTCTTGACATGTCATATCCAGAAATGGAACAAGTTACTTGTGTAATAACTCTTAAGTACAGTACAGTGTAACAAGTTTCAAGTATTCATTTTACCCTACTATACTTGAGTGTTAATGTGTAGTGTAAGTTGCATACATTGCACAGTAACAGGAACGTTAAACATAAGTATAATTTTGCCTTTCACAACCTAAAATCTCTCTGGTGTGTGCCTTTTTGTGTCAAAGGCAATGGTTGGGTCCGGGAGTGTTGCCATAACAATTTGGAAAATGATACTGTGCAAATATTGGAGTTCCACTTCCTGCAGATTAAATAGCAACGAGGATGTTAGGCTGTAGCCATAAAGACAACTAGCGGTGCTCGGGTCAGCTGTTTGTTCACCCGCACAAGCCGCAATTGCTAATAACCCATCCGCAACCCGCCTGACTGTGTTAAAGTGAAAATCTGAGGTCCGCACCCAAATATAGAAAATTAGCATGTAGGTTACAGAAGAAAGATTTTTTGACAAGGGGTGCAGACATTTTTAGTGCCTGATTTAGATATGTTCCTGCTTATAATTTTCAGATTTTAGTGGGCTATTGTTTAGTCAATTTATCATAATTAGATACATGCAGCTTCTTCTTTCTGTCATTATATTGTTGCCCTAGGAGACTAAATAAACCCTTGCTAACAGAATGTCATAAATGGATAGAATGAATGCTTCAATCTAGTTGTCATGGTAACTCCGTCTTCATCTCTGCTTCTTTCGAGGGAGAGATGTTTATCGCTAATTTTATTTATTATATATATTTTTTTTTTCTGTGCAAAATATCCAAATACATCAGTTTGTAAGGAAATAGAAAGCTGTGAAAATGACCAACACGTTCTGATAAGATTTCAGTTCGGCTGGAAGCATATTAATGTGTGTGAAATTGTCACGACTCTACCGAAAGTCGGGCCTCTCCTTTGTTGCGGGTGTTCGGCGGTCGACGTCACCGGTCTCTAGCCATCATCGATCCATTTTCATTCTCATTGGTTGTCTTGTCTTCCACACACCTGTTTTTCAATCCCATCCATTACCTCTTGTGTATTTAACCCTCTGTTTCCCTCATGGTTTTGTCAGAGATTGTTTGTTGTCAGTATAGTGTTTATTTTGTATACGGTGCGAAGACGGGTCTTCGTACCCAATTTGTTTATTATTCATTTCTATTTTAGTGTTATGGAGCTGTTTCTTTGGGACATTTATTAAAAGACTCCGTTTGGACTCTGCGCTACGCGACCAATACACGCGTGGCAAGACAAGATAAGCAGCACGATACACTTCCAGCTGTCCCTCACCTATACCACGTTTCTGACAGAAAAATACACTATCAGGTTTAATGATGCTGATAAAGGATATTGCGTCTATAGAGCACTAAAACGCGGTCTCTGCAATCACATTGAGATTCGGGTATTGAAAAACAGGACCGACCATTCAGCATTCTCTCAATTAGGTCTGAAAGAAAGGAAATCAGGTTAGTCTCAGCCGGCTTGAATTGACCCCAAAAGAGGGTTCAACAAAATTTATCCACTTATAGTTGGACAAAATGTGATAATAAGATCAGACTTTGCAATGAATGAAAGCCAGCAGACCCTGAACTAGAGACGTAATATTTAATCGAGACTTCGTGAACCGAAAACTCGGCAAAACCGACACGCCAGCAACACCAGCCAAGACCATGCAACATACCACAAAGACACGACCGAACAAGGAGAGGCAACGACTTCGGTAGAAGTTCGGACGGAATTTCCAACCACGATTAAAATATGCATCCAAGCCCGAACTGAAAAGGTGGCTTCTTATTCAGAAACGGGATTGGGTCATTTTCACAGCTTCTATTTCTTACAACGATGTAATTTGGGATCATTTGGCACAGAAAAAAAAAAAATATATATAAATAAAAAATAGCGATAAACATCTCCCCCTCGAAAGAAGCCAGAGATGACAGAGTTACCATTGACATACTCAGATTGAAGCAATTCATTCTAGCCATTTATGACATTCTGCTTAGCAAGGGTTTATTTAGTCTCCTAGGGCAACATATAATGACAGAAGAGAAGCTGCATGTATCTAATTATAGATAAATTGACTAACAAATAGCCCACTAAAATTTGAAAATTATAAGCAGGAACATATCTAAATCAGGCACTAAAAAATGTCTGCACCCCTTGTCAAAAAATCTTTCTCTGTAACCTACATGCTAATTTTCTATATTTGGGTGCGGACCTCAGATTTTCACTTTAACACAGTCAGGCGGTTGCGGATGGGTTATTAGCAATTGCGGGCTTGTGCGGGTGAACAAACAGCTGACCCGAGCACCGCTAGTATGTCTTTATGGCTACAGCCTAACATCCTCGTTGCTATTTAATCTGCAGGAAGTGGAACTCCAATATTTGCACAGTCAATCATTTTCCAAATTGTTATGGCAAACACTCCCGGACCCAACCATTGCCTTTGACACAAAAAGGCACACACCAGAGAGATTTTAGGTTGTGAAAGGCAAATTATAACTTATGTTATAACGTTCCTGTTACTGTGCAATGTAATGCAACTTAACCTACAACATTAACACTCAAAGTATAGTAGGGTAACAATGAATACTTAGAATACTTGTTACACTGTACTGTACTTAAAGAGTTATTACACAAGTAACTTGTTCCATTTTCTGGATATGACATGTCAAGAGTATATTGAGAACACGTAAATGTAAATGAGTTGTCAATAACCCTGTGACGCCAAACACCTGCATTACTAGCTGTTTGGGGTTTTAGGCTGGGTGTCTGTACAGCACTTCGAGATATTAGCTGATGTACGAAGGGCTATATAAAAATAAAATTGATTGATTGATTGATCTTGGGCCTTTCTGTTTTCTCTGTAGTTATTGATTGTTGGAGTCAGTTGATTATAACTGTCAAGCTTGGTGACATGATGTCAACGACTGATTGGGTAGCCTAGAAGTGGGCGGCCGATAGCCTAGCGGTTAGAGCAGGGTTCCCCAACTGAATCATATCGCCAGATAGCCTAGTAACAGAGTACCTTAACCTCCGTCTCCTAAACTATCTCTTAATTCTAACCTGCTGCCTGTTATAAGTTCTCAACCTGCGCGTGACGGAGAGAAGTAAATCCCTGTCATAGCTGATCCGAAGTTGATTAATAGGCCTGTTTCTCTTTTTTAGGTGGATAATGTTCCTCTCATTTGAAAGCCTCAGCGTGTAGTACCAGTGCAGTGTTTACTATTATTATTATCTAAGCATTGCGCCTCACATCTAGAAATAGACATGCATGGATAAAATCGACTCACCCAAATTTATTAGCCCTTGAGTAAGTGAAGACCCAAATGACCCAAGGAAAGCACCAGTAAAATACGTACTTGAGCAAAAGTCTAAAGTATTTGTTTAATATACTTACCATCCCAATGCGTAAATGTGATGCTAATATACTAGATCGATCAAAAGAAAGTTATAAGTAATTTTTAATTCTATAACGCCAAACCACGATCCAAATTTCTTGTTTTTAAAATTACAATACCAGGGCGAAATGTAGTCCAAACATCAAACCTAACGACAAGTTCACAAACTAGAAAGCACTGTATTAGTGTGCACTCCCCCAAATCCAGTAAGGCAGCTTGAGGATCATGACCCAAGCGCACGTAGATGTTCTGATAAGTGTTTCGTGAAAGACAATTTTCCGTTCTGCAAGCATTCAAAATGTAACAAGTATTACCTGTAGCCGGGTGTCAGCGCAATTATTAGCAGAAAAAGCTGACAATTGCAGTTTGATTCAGGAATGTATGAATCAAAAATAGAAAATAAAGTAACAATACCCAAATAAAGTTGGCCGATAGACTAGTATACTTCAAGTATTTTACTTAAGTACTTTACACCACTAATAATGAGTGCATTAATCGAGGGCAAACAAAAGAGGCTTAAAACCCTATATTAGAATTGGTTTATTCAAACCGCCCTTTTAAAATAAGATTAAGCAATTTTCATAGAGCTTAGAATAACTGACTATTTTCGGCATAACTGAGCTGGCGCAGGAAAGTCCATGGGTTAGCAATTAAGCTCACTTTTTCTTGTCCTGTTGATTCACTAGAGTGATGGGCCAGGGTTGGCATAGAAACAGGGGCATTGTGTGGGTGAGAGATAGAAATATGGTTTGCATTTTGAATTTTTCAGTTCAGTAGGAGACAGCCAGTGAACATGAAAATATCTTTTCAGAGGACCTCTTATGCCTGTTGATTAGGGCTACTATTAGTGTATCCAACCGATTCAAAAAAACATACACTCATTAATATTTCCATCATGCCATTCTAGTCGTAGAGTACATGAATTGGAGCAGATAATACAATCTT
>NC_036848.1:8226176-8239305 GCF_002910315.2 Salvelinus sp. IW2-2015
ATAAATATTGCACAGTCAGTCTTATAGTTTTCCAAATTGTTATGGCAAACACTCCCGGACCCAACCATTGCCTTTGACACAAAAAGGCACACACCAGGAGAGATTTTTAGGTTTGTGAAAGGCAAAATTATAACTATAGTGTATAACGTTCCTGTTACTGTGCAATGTAATGCAACTTAACCTACAACATTAACACTCAAAGTATAGTAGGGTAACAATGAATACTTAGAATACTTTGTTACACTGTACTGTACTTAAAGAGTTATTAAACACAAGTAAGCTTTCCATTTCTGGATATGACATGTCAAGAGTAATTGAGAACACGTAAATGTAAATGAGTTGTCAATACCCTGCTGACGCAAACATCTTGGCCGCCTTTCTGTTCTCTCTGTGGTATATTGATTGTTGGAGTCAGTTTGATATATAACTGTCAAGCTTGGTGACATGATGTCAACGACTGATTGGGTAGCTAGAAGTGGGCGGCCGATAGCCTAGCGGTTAGAGCAAGGGTTCCCCAACTTGAATCATATCTCCAGATAAGCCTAGAAGTGGGGCGCCGATAGACCTAGGCGGTTAGAGCAGGGTTCCCCAACTGAATCATATCGCCAGATATAGCCTAGCGGTGGGTTGTTTGCCGAATAGCCTGCGGTTTAGAGCAGGGTTCCCCTACTGAATCATATCACCAGGTAGCCTAGCGGTGGTTGGCGATAGCCTAGCGGTTAGAGCAGGGTTCCCCAACTGAATCAGTCATCGCCAAGATAGCCTAGCGGTGGGTTGGCCGATAGCCTAGCGGTTAGCAGCAGGTTCCCCTACTAATCATATCACTAGGTAGCCTAGCGGTGGGTTGGCCGATAGCCTAGCGGTTTAGAGCAGGGTTCCCCAACTGGAATCATATCGCCAGATAGCCTAGCGGGTGGGTTGGGCCGATAACGCATTAGCGGCTAGAGACAGGTTATCGCCCAACCAACCGGTGGGCTGGTTGTTTTATTTGGTTTGTGATTATGTTCTGGCCCCTCGACCATCCACTCAACAAAAAATCGGTCCGCTGCTGAATCTAGTGATGATCCCTGGGTTAGAACGTTGGGCCAGTAATCAAAAGGTTGCTAGTTCAAATCACAGAGCCTACTAGGTGAAAAATCTGTCGATCTGCCCTTGAGCAAGGCACTTAACCCTAATTGCTCCAGGGTTGCCGTCAATAATGGCTGGTCCATGCCGTGACCCCACTCTCTGACGGTGTGTCAGGGGGAGTGGGATATGCAAAAAACACATTTTAATTTCACACCACACACTTTTACATGTTACGCACTTGTATATGTGTGAAACAGGGCAAATAAAGCACCCACTATTTGACATTAGKATTAAGTATCAGTTTGGTTAACAGTTGCCATCTTTAATCTTAAGAGTCTAATCTAAGTAACATAATAAAAAAAATCCCATAAAAATCTGTCAGTTTAAGCTAGAGATATCACCTTAAACTGGGCTGTGTCTCAATCAACCACATGTCGGCCTTCCGCATCTGCTGTGGAAGGTGGCCGAGCTACAGCGGTGTTTGTCTGACCATGAGACATCCAAAAATCGGTCTTCTCACGAAACATTTGTAGTTTCTTAACAGTTTGGCCTACAAAACGATTATGAAAGGGGAGACTCACGAATACGAGGGTGTTCACTGTTTGCTCTATGACCCCTACAAGTGTCATGGGACTCAATCTGAAGTCGGTGACGCTGATGTGCCAACTTCTGTCTGTAGGGTCCAAACTATTTGAGCTACAAACTAACCCCACTAACCCCACTATGGGAAGGGTAGACTGTCACGAAAACAATGGTGTTTAACGTTTTGCTCTACGACCCCCACAAGTGTCACGGGATTGGTCTGGAGGTAACTCATACAAACGAATAGAAGTATGGAGGTAGTTCTGTGCCAAAAAATATAAATAAATCTATGGGATGACCACCTTAAAACAATTCCATATGTTAGATTAGTACCGCCCCTCCCAACGACTGGCTTTTTTAACTGGCTTTTTTTCTGTGTAAAGTGAAGGGGGGCCTGCTATGATGGCTCAAGAGTACTGCTGTGCCTCGGCAGATGAGGGAGCAGAGAGCGGCCCACACGTCSCTTTCGTGCTGGAGAGAAGGGAGAAGGAGGAGGAAAGCTGGAGGACAGCCGTTTCACACCAACTGAAAAAGCAGTGCACATGCAGCWCAGAGCGAGCCAAAGCCCAGRTTCTAGGGTTCGTCCCCATCCTAAAATGGCTGCCACGCTACCAGCTCAAAGATTGGATCCTGGGTGACGTCATGTCAGGGTTGATAGTGGGCATCCTGCTGGTGCCTCAGTCCATTGCCTATTCTCTGCTGGCAGGCCAGGACCCTATCTATGGCCTCTACACCTCCTTCTTCTCCAGCATCATCTACACCCTGCTGGGCACCTCACGCCACATCTCTGTGGGCATCTTCGGGGTGCTGTGCCTGCTGGTGGGCCAGGTGGTGGACAGGGAGTTGGCACTGGCAGGGTACATCACAGAGAGTATCAGGAACAACGCTACCCTGGGACTGGGCATGGGGAACAGCACCGGAGGGCCGGTCTGTGATAGGAGCTGCTATGCCATCATGGTGGGGACCACAGTCACATTTACAGCAGGGGTCTACCAGGTAAATGTGTGTAGAGAGGGAATGGTGTAATGTCTCGTGTTGAAAATCAATGACAAACATAATTAATTCATGTTATAACAGGTTGATTGTCATTGGTCCTGACAAGTATGACTTTTGCTGTTTTTCTAGAGCCTGGTACTCCTCTCTGTTTTTCTATAGCCGTTACTTCCCGCTCTGTTTTTTCTAGAGCCGTTACTCCCTCTCTGTTTTTCTAGAGCCTTACTCCTCTCTGTTTCTATAGCCAGTTACTCCTCTCTGTTTTTCTAGAGCCTTTACTCCCTCTCTGTTTTTCTATAGGCGTTACTCCGCTCTGTTTTTTCTAGAGCGTTACTCCCTCTCTGTTTTTCTAGAGCTGTTACTCCCTCTCTGTTTTCTAGAGCCGTTACTCCCGCTCTGTTTTTCTAGAGCCGTTATCCCGCTATGTTTTTCGAGAGCGTTACTCCCGCATGTTTTTCTAGAGCCGTTACTCCGCTCTGTTTTTCTATAGTCCGTTACTCCCCTCTGTTTTTCTAGAGCTGTTACTCCCGCTCTGTTTTTTTCCTAGAGCCTGTTACTCCTCTCTGTTTTTCTAGAGCTGTTACTACTCTCTCTGTTTTTCTAGAGCATTCTCCTTCTTGTTTTCTGAGCCGTTACTCCCTCTCTGTTTTTCTAGAACCGTTACTCCCGTCTGTTTTTCTAGAGCGTTATCCCTCTCTGTTTTTTCTAGAGGCTGTTTTACTCCCTCTCTGTTTTTCTAGAGCATTTACTCCCTTCTGTTTTACTAGAGCTGTTACTCCCTCTCTTGTTTTCAGAGCATTACTCCCTTCTGTTTCTAGAGCCGTTATTCCCTCTGTTTTTCAACTCCTGTGGTTTTAGGTGTTGATGGGCCTCCTGCAGGTGGGCTTTGTATCCGTGTACCTGTCAGACTCCCTCCTGAGCGGCTTCGCCACGGGGGCCTCTCTCACCATCCTGACCTCCCAGGTCAAGTACCTCCTGGGACTGGAGTTGCCCCGCGCCCAGGGCTGGGGTTCCCTCGTCAAGACCTGGGTCAGCCTCTTCCAGAACCTGGGCCAGACCAACCTCTGTGACCTGGTCACCAGCATGGTGTGCCTGGCGGTGCTGGTCCCCACCAAAGAACTCAACGACCGCTTCAAGGCCAAGCTCAAAGCCCCCATCCCCTTCGAGCTGTTTGTTGTCATCGCTGCCACTCTGGCCTCCCACTTCGGTCACTTCGAGGAGGAGTACGGCTCGAAAGTGGCCGGTGCCATCCCCACGGGCTTCCTGCCCCCCCAGCTCCCTTCCTGGTCTCTGATCCCCAACGTGGCGGTAGATGCCTTCTCCATAGCCATCGTGGGCTTTGCCATCACCGTCTCCCTGTCTGAGATGTTTGCCAAGAAGCACGGCTACGTGGTAGATCCCAACCAGGAGATGTAYGCCATAGGCTTCTGTAACATCCTGCCCTCCTTCTTTCGCTGTTTCACCACCAGCGCTGCCCTGACCAAGACCCTGGTGAAGGAGTCTACAGGCTGCCAGACTCAGATGTCTGGCCTGGTCACAGCCCTGGTGCTGCTGCTGGTGCTGCTGGTCATTTCCCCCCTCTTCTACTCTCTGCAGAGGTAAGATCATGCTATTCTCTGTGTAACACTTAGCTTTACTATACATGTTCATCTCATGAGATCTAAACCTTCACTACACATAGTTTGCTTGTATTGAAAATGTTTGCCAGAAAATGATGTTCCAACTGATTTGGTGATGACTTTATTGACTTGCTGTGTTTCCATGTCTTCTCCAGGTGTGTGCTAGCAGTGATCATCTTGGTGAATCTCCGGGGAGCATTGCTTAAGTTCACAGACGTCCCGCGGATGTGGCGTGTGAACCGCTTGGACGCCRCCATCTGGCTGGTGACCATGGCAACCTCAGCGTTGATAAACACAGAGCTAGGCCTGCTGGTGGGGGTTATGGTCTCAGCCTTCTGTGTGTTGGGGCGCACCCAGAGAGCCCAGGCCTTAGARCTGGGCCGGGCTGGCCATCGGGAGCTTTATGAGGACCTAGCCTCCTACAAGGGCCTGCAGTCCCAGCCTGGAGTGGCCATCTTCCGCTACGAGGCGCCCATCTACTACGCCAACCAGAGCCTGTTCAAGAAGGCCCTGTACCGCTGCCTGGGCCTGGATCCCGTCAAGGAGAAGGCCCGGCGCAGGAAGCTGGAGAAACAAAGGAGAAAGCAAGAAGAAGTAGCCATGGCGACAGGAGGGGAGGGCGGGACTAAGGGTAAAGAGAAAGAGTTGACCACCACCACCAAAGTCTTCCTACCAAATCAAGTCAACTTCCACTCTGTGGTGATAGACTGCAGCCCGGTGCTGTTCCTGGACACAGCAGGGGTCAATGCGTTGAAGGAGGTGTATAAGGATTATAAGGAGAATGGGGTACAGGTGTTCCTGGCCCAGTGTAATACCTCAGTACTGGAGTCACTGAACAGAGGTGGCTACTACCCAGAGAAGGGTATGGGAGAAAAGGAAAGAGTGTTTTTCACCATCAGCGATGCCGTCCTCTATGCACAGAGCCTCTCATCTCAGAATGGTGACTGTGACACGTCCTGTTAACAAGAGCTTTAAAGATTGTACAGTGCCTTCGGAACGTATTCAGACCTTTTAACTTTAGTCACATTTTGTTACATTACAGCCTTATTCTAAAATGGATTAAATAAATACAAATGCTCAGCAATCTACACACAATACACCATAATGACAAAGCGAAAAGTGTTTTTTAGAAATTCTAGCAAATGTATTAACATTATTAAACAGATATACCTTATTTACATAAGTATTCAGACCCTTTGYTATGAGACTCGAAATTGTACTCAGGTGCATCCTGCTTCCATTGATTTGGAAAGGCACACACCTGTCTATATAAGGTCCCACAGTTGACAGTGTGTGTCAGAGCAAAAACCAAGCCATGAGGTCAAGGAATTGTCCGTATAGCTCCGAGACAGGATTGTGTTGAGGCACAGATCTGGGGAAGGGTACCAAAACAATTCTGCAGCATTGAATGTCCCCAAGAACACAGTGGCCTCCATCATTCTTAAATGGAAGAAGTTTAGAACCACCAAAACTCTTCCTAGAGCTGGCCACCCGGCCAAACTGAGCAATCGGGGGAGAAGGGCCTTGGTCAGGGAGGTGACCAAGAACCTGATGGTCACTCTGACAGAGCTCTAGACTTCCTCTGTGGAGATGGGAGAAACTTCCAGAAGGACAACCACCTCGGCAGCACTCTACCAATCAGGCCTTTATGGTAGAGTGGCCAGACGGAAGCCACTCCTCAGGAAAATGGCACATGACAGCCCGCTTGGAGTTTGCACAAGAAGGCACCTAAAGACTCTCAGACCATGAGAAAAAATATTATCTGGTCTGATGAAACCAAAATTGAACTCTTTGGCCTGAATGCCAAGTGTCACATCTGGAGGAAACCTGGCACCATCCCTAAGGTGAAGCATGGTGGTGTAGCATAATGCTGTGGGGATGTTTTTCAGCGGCAGGGACTGGGAGACTAGTCAGATCGAGGCAAAGATGAATGGAACTATGTACAGAGAGATCCTTGATGAAAACCTGCTCCAGAGCCTCAGATTGGGCGAAGGTTCATCTTCCAACAAACAACGACCCTAAGCACACAGCCAAGACAATGCAGGGTGAATTCGGGACAAGTCTCTGAATGTCCTTGAGTTGCCCAGCCTGTGCCCGGACTTTAACCCGATCTAACATCTCTGGAGAGACCTGAAAATAGCTGTGCAGCAACGGTCCCAATCCAACCTGACAGAGCTTGAGAGGACCTGCAGAGAATAAACCTAGTTAAATTGCCTGGTTAAATAAAGGTTAAATAAATAAAAAAATATAATAGGTGTGGAAGCTTATAGCGTCATACCCAAAAAGACTCAGTGCTGTAATCGCTGTCAAAAGTGCTTCAACAAAGTACTGAGTAAAGGGTCTGAATACTTAGGTAAATGTGATTTTTAATTTTTTATTTGTCATAAATTTGCTAACATTTCTAAAACCTTTTGTCATTATGGGTGTAGATTGATGTGGGGAAAAAACATATAATACATTTTAGAATGAGGCTGTAACGTAACAAAATGTGGAAAAACGTCAAGGGATCTGAATTCTTTCCGAAGGTACTGTATATACAGTGGGGCAAAATAGTATTTAGTCAGCCACCAATTGTGCACGTTCTCCACTTAAAAGATGAGAGAGGTCTGTAAGAAAATGCACAATTGGTGGCTGACTAAATACTATTTTGCCCCACTGTATATATACAGAAACATATCTTTATACACAACATAAACATATATACAATATCTATCTCAGACAACATAAATCACAACCAATATTGTTATTGTGCCTAACGGAAACATATGTAAATGTATCCAAAAAGCTGTGCTTATTGCACGATTACAATTCTTTGATCTGAAAGTTGAATGTCATGTTTACAGTATAGCTATGTAATCTTAATTTTGATCTTGTCAGACTGTGAACCAAAATGAACTTGCTGTTACAATCTCAATCTAAGAAAGAATGCAGTTGTCATGCGATTGTCGAAGTTTTAGGACAAAACTTTTTTAAATAAGCAATGTTCGGCAGATGGATTTTGGTCCTCGTGGCTGTCGGACCATGACTGTAGCAGCCAATTTTCGCCTCCATGTTTGTTTCTTGTTTAAACGAGTGGAATGTTACTGTTGTTGACATTTTCGATCCTTTGTTAACCAAAGCCAAAAGTAGAGCTCGGGTCGTCAACAAAGCATGAATGTCTATAGAGTAAGAGGGTGTTATCTGTTTGAATGTAGTATAGAGAATGTATCAGTTATAAATTTATCACAATTATTAGTTTTTCAGTTGCAACTTGCGGTGAGTGGTAGTGATTGATAAATGTGTTGTCTTAGCTTTCTGGAAGTAAAGAAGTTTATCACAACGTAGAAAGTCACTTTTTTAGGTAGAAAAACACATCGATATGAACCCTATTACACTTACAGGGGCCTCCAGACCTGAACCTTGTCAGCAGACACTCTCCAGCAATCCTCACCACCAGCAGTTTTAGGGGCCATGCCAGAAGTTTTGATACCTTAATGCTGTATGTTTCTTTTTTATTATTTTATTTATGTTCTTATGGTCGTTTAGCCATAGCAGTATATATTTATGGCTACATATGACTAAAGTTATACTAGAGTCAGTAATACGTGCTGGGAAAGAGTGTTACCGTCTGCTTTAGTTTATTGTACTTGTAAAAYTGTTATATTTGCATGTAGAATATGGAGACAATCAATGTCGAGATCATCAGATGGGAAATATTTATTACTGGAAATTGTAAATGTTCTCCTGTACTTTCAAGTGCCTCTGAAATTATATCATGTTTAATGAAGTGCCTTTCTGAATGTCCCTACATTTATATACTCTGTAAGTAMATGTATTTAGTTAAACCAGTCTCTGCTCGTTATTTCTGATTGTGAGGTGGTCTGATATGCAACTGATTTACTCCTTTCCTCCTTTAACATTTTGATGCAAGTCATTTTTGCATTACTGTTCAACACTACTCTGACTCAGGACAGGTTAGTTGATTTAGATTAAAAAACTATCTAGAAAAATGAAATACATTTTCCCCAAAATGCCATGCTCAAATACCAGCRCCATTCAAGAATTGCCACTTTACTAACATGAATACCTGCTCTAATAAACAATATATTATTGCCTTTAATAAACAAGGATACTKCTTTGTGAATGCTTTAGTTCATGTTAACTACAACATAATTGAAAAGTGTTACCAAAATGGATAATCAAAAGTTTGCCATTTGTAAAATGTCACTTTAAATGTACTTTCTGTTGTCCACAGTGAGTCAGATGTACGTGCAGACGGCGGTTCTATCATCTTTCTATGTGTCTATGATCAGGAATACCTAAACAATGTGAAATCCTTTTCAAAGGTAAACACTGATTACGTTTTACCCACTGACCATCCTAACAGCACTAGCAGTGCCTCAATCTCTGATGACATCAAGGAACGAACATTGTGATCATGACTAATCTGAAACCAAAGGACTGGTATTTACTGGTGTCATGTAGGATTGGGGATGCACGTAAATCGGGACATCATTACAACCTAATTGTCACTCCAGGTATAATCCCTTCACTGCTTTCATTGAAAGAGTTTATTTCCAAAACGCGATAAATTATGGCTGTTGTCAACCTTTTAAAATATTAACTTCAGGTGTGCTTTAAAATGTTTTATTTTTCTTTCAAAACGCTAATCCAACACACTCGGTTATTTCCAAGATGGGCTATATCTAGCCAAAAGCTGGCAGATAGCGATATTGAGCCGTTTCATTTTACCGTCCAAAGGGAATCTATGAATCTGGCTGTACATTTGTATCCCTTTTGGAATGGTTCTTCATKCAGGCCGTAAAGGCATCCATTTCCTCCTTAACTAGATTTAATGGCGAGAAGGAGGGAAAAAACACGTACTTTATGAAACACYATTTTCCACCATCACGCTGTGGTGGCTAATGAATGCTATTTTATTATTATACACTTTAGCATGGTGGTGGAAAAGGGTGTTTCATAAAGAAAGTACCATATTCCATCTGCYGGCCTTTGGRCTAAGCTAGCTAGATTTGTCTGCTCAGTCGTAAATTAGATCATTAGATCATTAACTCTGAGACTACTACTGTAACAGTTACATTTTATCGGGGACCGTTGACTGTTAGGAGGGAGGAGGCTAAAGTGGGATTAGCTCCCTAAAAATAGCAAAAATTTATTGAGTGACATGTTGGCAAAAAATWAATCTGTATCTCCTCTGCGCTGTGTCAGCACAATGGACAGGGCGCCCCGCGGTGTGTGTAGTGGGTATGACTCCTTTGGGKTTCCATAAAAAGCAGGAAAAAACGCTTCTCATCTCTGGTAGGCTGACACAGAACCCAAACCGGCTGCGCGCGTGCGCCATCGTGTGCTATTGTGCATAAATGTATTTTGTCCCCCTACACAAACGCGACCACGACATGCAGGTTAAAATATCAATACAAACTCTGAACCAATGACATTAATTTGGGGACAGGTCGAAAAGCATTAAACATGTATGGCAATTTAGCTAGTTAGSTTGCACTTTCTAGCTAATTTGTCCTATTTAGCTAGCTTGCTGTTGCTAGATAATTTGTCCTGGGATATAAACATTGAGTTGTTATTTTACCTGAAATGCACAAGGTCCTCTACTCCGACAATTTAATCCACACATAAAGCGGCCAACCGAATCGTTTCTAGTCATCTCCTCCTTCCAGACTTTTTCATCTTTGAACTTATATGGTCATTGGCATCTACACTTTCATAGTATTACCATGACGACCGGCAAAACAGTTCGTCTTTCAATCACCCACGTGGGTATAACCAATGAGGAGATGGCACGTGGGTATCTGCTTCTATAAACCAACGAGGAGATGGGAGAGGCAAGACTTGCAGCGCGATCTGTGTCAGAAATATAAAGGAGTTCTATTTTAGCCCTTGGCATCGTAGAAGCTTGTTGGCGAGCCCGAGCAGTGTGGGTGCAATAATTGAATAACATGGATTTCAAAATGTATTTTGCGTCGCTCGTGCACGCAACGTGTCCGGTCTGGTCAGCATGTCGCACGCGACGTGTCCGGTCAGGTCAGCATGTTACATGTTATAGTCTACTCTACTCTATCAGAGCTGCTACTCTATGGGTGCAATAATTGAATAACATGGATTTCAAAATGTATTTTGCGTCGCTCGTGCACGCAACGTGTCCGGTCTGGTCAGCATGTCGCACGCGACGTGTCCGGTCAGGTCAGCATGTTACATGTTATAGTCTACTCTACTCTATCAGAGCTGCTACTCTAGTCTAGTCTATCAGATCTGCTACTCTACTCTATAATTAGAGCGTCAGCATCTGATAGACTAGAGTAGTGGGACAGCTTCTGATAGACTAGAGATAGCAGCTCTGAATAAGACTAGGAGAGTAGACTCTGAAACTAGATTAGAGTAGAAATTCTGATAGACTAGAGTAGGAATTTCTGATAGACTAGAGTAGAAGTACTGATAGAATAGAGTAGAGTAGAAGTTCTGATAGTACGAGATTAGATAGAAGCATTCTGATAGACTAGAGTAGGAGTTCTGATTAGAGTAGAGTAGAAGTTTATTAGAGTAGAGTGCAGATCTGATAGACTAGTAGTAGAAGCTTTAGACGAGTAGTAGAGTTGCAGTTCTATAAAGAGTAGAGTAGGGCATGTTCTGGTAGACGACAGTAAGCTTCATACGAGGACTCTAATAGACTAGGAAAGTAGCAGCTATGAGCTGCATAGGAAGCTAGAGCAGCTCTGATAGACTTAGAGAAAGAGTAGCAGTTCTGATTTAGAGTAGAGTATGCACGTAGCAGTTCTGGATAACTGACGACGTAGATTCGAGGTCTAATAGACTAGGAGTAGAGTAGCAGTACTGATAGACTTAGAAGGTAGCAGTACGCTCTGATAGACTAGAGTAGAAGTTCTGATCAGAGAGAGTAGAGTAGAGTAAACTGTCTGATAGAGTAGTAGCATGATCTGATAATTGGAGTAGAGTAGCGATCATATAGAACCGTATGTAGTGTAGAATTTTAATAACTAGAGGTATAGGTGCAATTCTGATAGAACTACATTAGCAGCTTGATAGGACTAGAGTAGAGCAGAGATCTGATAGACTAGAGTGGAAGCTTCTAATAGGAGTAGAGTTGCAGTTCTGATAGAGTAGAGTAGATAGTGCTGATTGAGTAGGAGTGGAAGTCTTGGCAGAGTAGATAAGTAGCAATCTAATTGGACAGGATGAGCAGTTCTGATATAGTGATAGAAGTCTGATAGAGTAGAATATCTGATAGAACTACAGTGGATGTTGATAGAGTAGAGAAACAGTTCTGATAGAATAGAGTAGAGTAGCAGTTCTGATAGACAGATTAGAAGTTCGGATAAGATAGAGGTAGAAGTTCTGAGACTAGAGCAGAGCAGTTCTGATGTAGTAGAGTAAGTATGTACTGATGACTAGAGTGGAGTAGAAGTTCTGATAGACAGTGGGTAGAAGTTCTGATAGAGTAGAGTAAGAGGTACCGATAAACTGAGTGGAGTAGAAGTTCTGATAGATGAGATTAGAGTAGAGACTCTGATGACAGAGTAGTAGTTTGACAATAGAGTAAGTAGTAGCAAGTTTCTGATAAAGTATAGAGTAGCAGATTTTGATAGATAGGTAGTAGAAGCAGCTTCTGTAGACCAGTGTAGAGAGCAGTTCTGATAGAAGTAGAGTTAGAGTGCAGTTTGAGAGTAGAGTAAAGTTTTGATAGACTAGAGTAGAGTAACAGTTCTGATAAACTAGAGTAGAGTAGAGGTTATGATACTAGTAGAGCAGAGTTCTGATAGACTAGAGTAGATTGGAAGTTCTGAGAGTAGAGCAGCAATCTGATAGACTAAAGTTTAGGTAGCAGTCTGGTTGACTAGAGTAGAGTAGCAGCTCTTATAGACAGAGAGTAGAGTAGCAGTTCTGATAGAGTAGGTAGCAGTTTGATAGACTAAGTAGAGTAGGTATAGTAGAGTAGAAGTTCTGATAAAAACTAGGGTAGAGTAGCAGTTCTGATAGACTAGAGTGAGGTAGCAGTTCTGATAGACTAGAGTAGAGTAGCAGTCTGATAGACTAGAGTAGAAGTTCTGATATAGTACGCATGGTAGAAGTTCTGAATAGACTAGAGTGGAAGTTCTGAGATATATAGAAGTAGAGTTTGCAGGTCTGATAGACTGGAGTAGAGTGGAGGTCTGTTGAATAGATTAGCAGCTCTGAAAGAAAAATGCAGCAGTTCTATAGACTAAAGTAGAGTAGAGTTCTGAAAGAATAGAGTAGTAGTTCTGATCGAGCTAGAGTGAGTACTGATAGCAGCATGAGTAGAGTAGCGCGATAGAGTAGAGTACTAGAGTAGGTACAGCTCTGATAGACTAGAGTATACACGTTCTGAATAGTAGAGTCAGAATCTGATAGAGTAGAGCAAATTCTGATAGACTAGAGTAGAGTTGGAAATTCTTGATGGCTATACTAGAAGTAGTAGTGGATTTCTGATCGACTAGAGTAACAGTTCTGAAATAGAGTAGAGAGAAGTATTGTAATATGAGAAAGGCAGCATATCTGATAGACATAGAGTAGAGTACAGCTCTTATAGAACAGAGTAGGGTAGCAGTTCTGATAGAGTAGGGGAGTAGAGTAGCAAGTTTAGATAGACTCACAGTAGATTCGAGGATCTGATAGAGAACTATAGTAGAGTAGCAGTTCCAATGCATCGACTAGAATAGTACAGGTCAAGTGGGACATTTTCTGATAGACTAGAGTAGAAGTTCTGTAGGGTAGTAGGATAGAAGATCTGATGTAGTAGAGTAGCAGTTCTGATATGACTAGGTAGCGTAGACAGCTCTTTATTGAACAGGAGTAGGGTAGCAGTTGCTGGACTAGAG
>NC_036848.1:8240144-8246493 GCF_002910315.2 Salvelinus sp. IW2-2015
TACACTAGAGCAAAGAAATGCCTGAATTAGGAACAAGAGTAGAGTAGACAATTCATGATGAGACTGAGTAGAGTAGCAGTTCTGATAGATAGAGTAGCAGTTCTGATATAGTAGAGTAGAGCTCTAGATATAGTATAGTAGAGTAGCAGTTCTGATAGACTAGAGTAGAGGTAGAAGTCTGATAGACTAGAGTAGAGTAGCAGACTGATAGACAGAGTAGAGTAGAGTAGCCGCTCTGATAGACTAGAGTTAGAGTAGAAGCTCTGATAGACATAGTAGAGTAGAAGACTCTGATAGACAGAGTAGGAGTAGCTAGATCTTGATAGACAGAGTAGAGTAAGATAGCAGATCTATAGACCGGAGTAGAGTAGAGTAGCAGATTCTGATAGACCTAGAGTGTAGTAGCAGACTCTGATAGACAATAGTAGATAGTAGCAACTCTGATAGACAATAGTAGAGTAGGATTCTGATAGACTAGAGCTGTCTATCAGAACTTCTACTCCACTCTAGTCTATCAGTACCTCTACTCTACTACATCAGAACTGCTGCTCTAGTTTATCAGAACCTCTACTCTACTTTATCAGACATGCTACTCTAGTCWATCAGAACTGCTACTCYACTCTAGTCTATCAGAACTTCTACTCTACTTTATCAGAACTGCTACTCTAGTCTATCTGAACTGYTWCTCTACTCTATCAAAACTTCCACTGTAGTCTATCAGATATTCTACTCTATCAGATCTTCTATTCTACTATATCAGAACTGCTCATCCTGTCCATCAGATCTGCTACTCTACTCTCTTCTTTCAGAGCTGCTACTCTACTCTGTCAGAGGTTCCACTCTACTCAATCAGAACTTCTACTCTACTATATCAAAACTGCTACTCTACTCTCAGAACTTCCACTCTACCCTAGTCTATCAGAACTTCTACTCTACCCTAGTCTATCAGAACTTCTACTCTACTATATCAGAACTTCTACTCTAGTCTATCAGATCTGCTGCTCTACTCTAGTCTATCAGAACTGCTACTCTACTTTAGTCTATCAGAACTACTACTCTACTCTATTAGAACTTCTACTCTAGTCTATCAGATCWGCTGCTCTMCTCTAGTCTAGCAAAGCTGCTAATGTAGTCTATCAGATCTGATACACAACTCTAGTCTATTCGAACTGCTTCTCTACCAAGTCTATCAGATCTGCTACTCTAGTCTATAAGTACTTCTACTCTACTCTAGTCTATTAGAGCTGCTACTCTACTCTAGTCTATCAGATCTGCTACACAACTCTAGTCTATCCAAACTGCTTCTCTACCAAGTCTATCAGATCTGCTATTCTAGTCTATAAGTACTGCTACTCTACTCTAGTCTCTCAGAGCTGATACTCTAGTCAATCAGAACTACTACTCTACTCTCGTCTATCAGAGCTGCTACTCTACTCTAGTCTATTAGATCTGCTGCTCTACTCTCGTCTATCAGAGCTTCTACTCTACTCTAGTCTATCAGAGCTGCTACTCTACTCTAGTCTATCAGAGCTGCTACTCTACTCTAGTCTATCAGAGCTGTTACTCTACTCTAGTCTACTCTGCTCTAGTCTATCAGAACTTCTACTCTACTCTAGTCTATCAGAGCTGCTACTCTACTCTAGTCTATCAGAACACACCACCCCACCACACAGAGCAGATGATCTGCTACTCTTGTCTATCGCACGCTTCTATTAAATCCCATCTATCAATTCTACTCCCTCTAAGTCCACTATCGTAGCCCCCCACCTCTACTCCTACCCATCTTATTCAGCAACTTCTACTCTAGTCTGATCAGAGCTTCTACTCTAAATCTAGTTCTATCCGCAACTTCTACTTTTAACTCTAGCTATCAGAGCTGCTCACTTTAGTCTATCAGAGCTACATACTCACTATTTCTCCTATAGACCTTTACTCGCACTCTCTAGTCTTCAGCATACGTCTACTCTACTACATCAGAACTCGCTGACTCTCATGTTTTTCAGAACTTCTACTCCTACCTTTATCCGAACTTCTAATCTAGTCTATCAGAACTGCTACTCTCTACTCTATTCTATCAGAACTGTTTCTCTACTCTTATCAAACTTCCACTGTAGTCTATCAGATATTCACTGCTATCAGACTCTTTATTCTACTATATCAGAACTGCTCATCCTGTCCAATTAGATCTGCACTACTCTACTCTGGCCAGAGCTTCCACTTCTACTCAATCAGAACTTCTACTCTACTCTATCAGAACTGCAACTCTACTCTATTAGAACTTCCACTCTAGTCTATCAGATCGCTGCTCTACTCTAGTCTATCAAAGCTGCTAATGTAGTCTATCAGAATTGCACCTATACTCTAGTCTATCATAAATTCTACCCTACTCCGGTCTTAGATCTGCTATCTACTCTAATCCATATCAGATCTGCTACTCTACTCTATCAGACACGTTTACTCTACTCTCTCTCAGCTAGAACTTCTACTCTAGTCTATCAGAGCTGGTACTCTACTCTAGTCTATCAGAACTGCTACTCTACCCTAGTCTATCAGAACTCTACTCTACTATATCAGAACCTCTACTCTAGTCTATCGAACTGCTAACTCTACTCTATCAGAACTGCTACTCCCTACTCTTGGTCTATTTTAAGAGCTTGCTACTCAACTCTCAGTCCAACCAGACAACTGCTGACTAACTGTTAGTCTCACTCCAGATCTGCTGCTCGTACTCTCATGAACTTCCAAGTCGTAACTCTGAGTCTAATCAGGAATACTTCTGCGTCTACTATAGTCATAACCTGCTCTCTGCCTCTAGGTTTTACTCAGAACTGTTACTCTACTGCTAGTCATATCAGAACTTACTCTCACTCTCAGACCTTCCACCTCTACTCTAGTCGATCAGCTACTGCTACACTGCTACTCTAGTCTATGGAGATCCTACGAATCTACTGTGGGTCGGTCTAGTCACAGAACTGCGTACTCTCACTCTACCTCTAATCAGAAACTGCTAGCTCGCTACACTGGTCTAAGGTGCTCTTCTCTACTCTAGGCTCTATCAAATCTGTGCACTCTACTTTATCAGAACTGCGTACTCCTACTCTATCAGAAACGTTGTACTCTACTCTCTCTATCAGAACTACTCGTACTCTCAGCTCTATCCAGTAGCTGCTACTCTCACCTGCTATCTATCAGCTACTGCTCTCTACTTCTAGTTATTAGATCCTCGAATCTACTGTCGTCTACCAGAATGCTACTGCTACACTCTATAAGACTGCAAAACGTCTACATCTGGTCTAAGAGCCTCAGCTTCCTTCGTAGTCTATCAGATTTCTGGCTACCTACTCTATCAGAACGGTCTACTCTACCTAGTACAGAACTGCTACTCTACTCTATCAGAACTGGTTACTTCTAGTCTATCAAGCTTTCTACTCTAATTCTGTATATCAGAAACTTCTACTCTACTCTCTAGTCTTTCAGTACCCTTACTCTCCTCTATCAAACTTCTACTCTAGTCTACTCAGAAGATTCTACCTCTAATCTAGGTTTATCCAGAACTTCTACTCGTAACTCTAGTTAAATCAGAGCTGGCTGGTACTCTATGTCTAATCAGAGTTGCTACTCTATTTGTCGCGTCTCATCAGACTTCGTACTCACTCTAGTTACTCAGTGACCTCACTCGTACTACATCAGAACTGCTGCTCTAGTTTAAGAATATACTCTACTTTATCAGACATGCTACTCGTTAGTCAATCAGAACTGCTACTCTACTCTAGTCTATCAGAACTTCTACTCTACTTTATCAGAACTGCTACTCTAGTCTATCTGAACTGTTACTTCTACTCTATCAAAACTTCACTGTAGTCTATAGATATATCTTACTCTATCAAGATCTTCTATTCTACTAATATCAGAACTGCTCATCTGTCCATCGATCTGCTACTCTACTCTCTTCTTTCAGAAGCTGCTACTCTACTCTGTCAGAGGTTCCCTCTACTCAATCAGAACTTCTACTCTACTATATCAAAACTGCTATCTACTACCTCAGAACCTTCCACTCTACCCTTAGTCTACAGAACTTCTACTCCTATACCCTATTTTCTATTCAGAACTTCTACTCTACTATATAGAACTTCTACTCTAGTCTATAGATCTGCTCGCTCTACTCTAGTCTATCAGACTTGCTACTCTACTTTGTCTATCAGAACTACTACTCTACTCTATTAGAACTTCTACTCTAGTCTACAGATCAGCTGCTCTCCTCTAGTCTAGCAAGCTGCATAATGTAGTCTATCAGATTGATACACAACTCTCGTCCTATTCGAACTGCTTCTCTACCAAGTCTATCAGATCTGCTCCTCTAGTCTATAAGTACTTCTACTCTACTCTAGTCTATTAGAGCTGCTACTCTACTCTAGTCTCTTAGAGCTGCTACTCTACTCTAGTCTACTCAAGATCTGCTACACAACTCTAGTTCATCCAAACTGCTTCTCTAACCAAGCTATTCAGATCTGCTACCTTTAGTCTATAAGTACTGCTACTTCTATCTCTAGTCTTCAGAGCTGATACTCTAGTCTATCAGAACAGCTGCTACTCTTACTCCTAGTCTATCAGAGCTGCTACTCTACTCTAGTCCTATCGAGCTTGCTACTCCTACCTCTAGTCCTATCCCAGATTCCTGCTACTTCTACTCTACGTCTATCAGAGCTGCTACTCCACTCTATTCTACAGATCTTCTTACTGCTAGTCTATAAATAGCTGCTACTCTAAACTTAGTCTCTCCGCGCTGCTACTTCTACTCTAGTCTATCAGAACTAACTAAACTCTACTCTAGTCTTCAGAGCTGCTACTACCTACTCTAGCTCTATCAGATATGGCTACTCTTCGCTCTGACGTCGAGTCTCAGAAAAACTTTTTTCTAACCCCTCCTTCACTGTCTTCTAATGAGTCTGCTACTTCCACGACTAAAGGAGCGCTACGAGTGGATCAGAGCTATCGGGCGTGCTCAGCTCTCACTTTCTAGTCTATCAGAGCTGCTACTCCCCTACTCTAGTCGATACATCAGAGCTGCTACTCTACTCTAGTCTATCAGAGCTGTTACTCTACTCTAGTCTATCAGAGCTCTGCTAATCTCTACTCTATTCTATCAGAGCCTGCTACTCTACTCTAGTACTATCAGAGCTGCTACTCTACTCTAGTCTATCAGAGCTGCTAGTCTACTCTAGTCTATCAATAGTGCTACTCTACTCTAGTCTATCAGATATGCTACTCTGCTCTACAGTCTATCAGAGCTGCTACTCTACTCTAGTCTATCAGAGCTGCTACTCTACTCTAGTCTACAGAGCTGCTACTCTACTCTAGGTCTATCGAGAGCTGCTACCTCTACTCTAGTCTATCAGATATGCTAATCTACTGTAGTCTTCGTCAGAGCTGTTAATCTACTCTAGTCTATCAGAACCTCTACTCTAGTCTATCAGATATGCTACTCTTACTGTAGTCCTGTCAGAGCTGTTAATCTACTCTAGTCTATCAGAACCTCTCCACTCTACTCTAGTCTATCAGAGTGCTACTCTACTCTAGTCTATCAGAGCTGCTACTCTACTCTATTCTATCAGATCTGCTACTCTAGTCTATAAGTACTGCTACTCTACTCTAGTCTCTCAGAGCTGCTACTTTACTCTAGTCTATCAGAGCTGCTACTTCTACTCTATTCTATCAGATCTGCTACTCTATGTATAAGTACTGCTACTCTCTGCTCTAGTCTATCAGAGCCTGCTACTCTACTCTAGTCTATCAGAAGCTGCTACTCTACTCTAGTCTATCAGAGCTGCTACTCTACTCTATTCTATCAGATATGCTACTCTACTCTAGTCTATCAGAGCTGCTACTTCTACTCTAGTCTATCAGAGCTGCTACTACTACTCTATTCTATCAGAGTTGCTACTCTACTCTAGTCTATCAGAGCTACTACTCTACTCTATTCTATCAGATATGCTACTCTACTCTAGTCTATCAGAGCTGCTACTCCTACTCTATTCTATCAGATCTGACTCTAGTCTATACGTACTGCTACTCTGCTCTAGTCTATAGAAGCTGCTACTCTACTCTAGTCTATCAGAGCTGCTAGTCTACTCTAGTCTATCAGATATGCTACTCTACTGTAGTCTGTCAGAGCTGTTAATCTATACTCTAGTCTATCAGAACCTCTACTCTACTCTAGTCTATCAGAATATGCTACTACTAAAGTAGTCTGTCAGAACTGTTAATCTACTCTAGTCTATCAGAACCTCTACTCTACTCTAGTCTATCAGATATGCTACTTCTGACACCATTTAGCTGAATGTGTTTGTGG
>NC_036848.1:8246518-8254177 GCF_002910315.2 Salvelinus sp. IW2-2015
CCTGCGTGCTGGTCCTCAACCCTTAATGTTTTTGGTCATACCAGATTGCTACTTCTCACACTGCTGGGTAGAGGAGGGGAAGGGAGTCAGATTGGCAGTACAGGGTTAAGCTACGGTAGAACTATTGTCTATCAGAGCTTTCTATACGCTAACGCTATCTTTCTATGTCTATCAGAACAGCGTGTGACTTCTAAATTCCACTATCTATCTGTGTTGTCGGTTGTCATCTCAGATCTGGGCTACCCTCTGAACTTTACAAAAATATACTTTGTCTATCAGCAGGGCTTCAATCAATACTGCTTCTCTAGTCCTATGCAGAACTGCTAGCTCTGACTAATGAAACTTTTTTGATTCTATTCGAAAAGACGCTAACATGATACAGATACTTACTATATCATTACATAATGCTAGCACAAGCCTGTGTGAATAGAACTCTTAGTTCTGGAAGAAAGCAACCTAGTGAGACACTGCTACTCTAAAAACGATTTACAAACATCAGGTCTTTAGGCGTTTAGTCTAAGATGCTTTTTCCAAGAATGGGTTTGCTCGGAACATTTTTTACCCTCATGTTCTTATGATTTCCATAGCATTTTTCTCTGACCTTCTTTATTGTCGATAAAAAGCTCTGTCTAAATGTAGGAGTTATCGTTAATAGCTCTACAATGTACTTAGACACCCATTCTGTTTCCAGGAGGTCTGCTTCACACTCAAGACTTTATAGACATGTCTAAGATTATTGGTACAAATCTACAGATATGCTACTAGGATACTCTCTAGTAAAATTTGTCAGTGTTTTGGGTAATACCGCTACTCTGGAATAGCTCTGTCTGATATTGAGCTCAATTAGACTGCCAGAAATTTTAGGTTATTTGTTAATCAAAAGTTTATTTGGTCAGTGCGCCGGATACAACACTTGACAGTCGTGGCCCAAAAGTTTAGGAGAAAACACACATATTCATTTCACAAGTCCCTGCATGCTCAGTTTGTATGATGGTTTGCATATACTCAGAATGTTTGAGAGTGTCAGTTGAATTGCAATTAATTGCAAAGTCCTTTTGCCATGCAAATGGAACTGATCCAAAACCTTTCCATGGCAATTGTCAGCCTGCCAAAAGGACAGCTGACATCATGTAGTGGATTCTCTGTTAACACAGGTGTGAGTGTTGACGAGGACAAAGGCTGGAGATCACTCTGGTCATGCTGATTGCGTTCGATAACAGACTCGGAGCTTAAAAGAGGGTGGTGCTTTTTAAATCATTGTTCTTCTCTGTATCATGGTTACTTGCAAGGAACAGTGCAGTATTATTGATTTGCAGCACAAAGGGGCTTCACAGGCATGATATTGTGCCAGTAATATTGCACCCTAAATCAAACATTTATGGGTTTATCAAGAATTGAGAGCGGTTCAAGTTTGTTGCTGAAGAAGGCTTCAGCATCGGCCCACGAAGTCCTCAGCTCCAGGCCGTCTCCCTAAAGTTGATTCAGGCTGGCGGGATGGGTGCGAACACCAGTACGAGCTTGTCAGGAATGCGATGGGGCAGGTGTGAGTGCTCTGCAACGCAGTGTGGCAAAGAGCTTTTGGAGGATTGGCATGGTGTCAAGAGGGAGTAAGACAATCTTCCAGGACAACATTAGGGAAGCGATATTCTGCAAGGTGGGATTGGAATGGCTGGGATTGGGGTAATTCATTTTTCTCTGATGAAATTCTTTCTGATTGTTTTGGGGCATGCGCTGATGGTGCGGTCTTGGTTTTGGGAAGTTTTTCCTGCCTGAGGGGGATTTGGAAATTGGAATTTCGTGTTTGGTCCTTTTGGTTGTCTGTCTGTGTTTTTTGGGTGGGTTTTTGCTGCAGGCATTCGTTTTGTATGTGGCGTGCGCTGCTATGTGTGATTTGGGGGTTGGTGGTTGCTGAGTGTTTGGGCGGTTGGGTTGGGCTTTTTGGGGTGCGTTTTTGCCGTTTAGTTTTGCATGGTTGGTTGTTTAGGTTGGGCTTTTGGAGTCTTGTGTGAGTTTTTGTGCCTTTGATGGTTTTTCTTGGGTCTGGCTGGCAGGGCCTGCTTCAGCAATCTTTTGGAAAGTTCGTGTTTTATATGATGCCGGTGTTCGGTTGGTTTCTCACCTGTGTAGAGAGAATGTGAATATTTTTGGTTTTTGGTGGAGGGTGTGGCCAGTGGAAATGTTTTTGGGGATTAGTTATTTGCTGGAAAAAGGGATTTGAATATTGAATTATTGTATCTTATAATTTTGGGGTTGTTGCATCATATGAGGAGAGATTTGGTGAATAATTGTGTGTATTTTTAATTTTGAGTGTGCACTTGTTGTTGGGGTAATATTTGGTTTAATATAATGCAAGGATTAGAGTTCGTTTAAACGATTGTTAGTAGGGCTAGATGTTTTTATATCTATTTTTTGGAGAATGACATGGTTGTCTGTGGGATTATTTTGAGGTTGGAAAAGTTTGAAAAGTGGGAATGTTGAAATAGGTGTGGAGTTTGGATGCAGATGATGTGTTGTATGTTGAAAGGTGTTTTTAAATATTGGTCGGTGTGATACTTATGTATGAGAATTTTGTATTTATTTTAAATAATGTTGTTATTTTGGGTTTTTGAAATTGGTGAAAAAATGTGGAATATAGGGGTATGATTATTTTGAGGTACGTGTTGGTTTTTTTGTGGTGGTGAATTCGGTGGAGGGTGTGTCGGGGGGTGGAAGGGTTATATAGTTTTTCTACTGTGGTGGGATTAGATGTCAGACTCGATCAAGGGTAGTAGGTGCCCATTTTGTTATAAAGGTGAGGTACTTTGTAAACCATTGTTGATAGGTGTGTTGTGAGTTGGGGGCCTGTGGTAATATTTGTTTTTGAGAGCATGATTTTTGGGGATTGAGTTGGAGAGAGGAGATGGAGATGGAGGGAGGGTCAGATGAATGGTATTATGGTGTATGTTGGAGTGTTTGGGCTTGATGTGAGCGGTTTAGAGTAATTCTATTTTTGAGGATTTTGAATTCAGTTGTAATAAAGCTAGATTAGAGTGGTTCTTTTTCAAAATTGGTTTTTTTCTTGGTATATTGTTAAGTATCTGATTCGGTGATGCCTGTTGGTTTTGTTTGTGGATTTTAATTGTTAACTTCTTTACTGTTTAACACTTTGTCACTTAACTACAAACACCTAGGCATGATCACTGCTTGATGAGTTTGGCCTCCCACCTCCACTATGTGTTGCATCTACTTGGTTGACTCTCTGGCGTGATCTGTCTTTAGCATTGGCTCTGGTATCTGTGTGTTGCTCCTGCTTTGGTTTTGAGCTGCACTGCTTTGCAAAGGGATTTTGTTTCCCACAAACATTGCACTCTTTTTCTCTCACGGTACAGTCTCCATAATGTGGGTATTTGCCTACACAATTCCTGCATTGGTTGTTTGATTTATCCCTTTCTGTGTGCTTGTTGGCAGCTGGCTGCTTGTTGCGTTGCTTCTGATGCACTGTATTGACTGTGGTASTATTGATCCATCATGAGGTGTCCTATTAGGTTGGTGTTGTCGTWAACAATTATTGGTCTTCCTGCACTGTCGTGCCTGAACATTACAGTATCTGTGACCAACAGATGCATATCTGGATTCCCAGTCATGTGAAATCCATAGATTARGGTCTAATGAATTTATTTCAATGGAACGCTTTCCTTATATGAACTGTAACTCTGTAAAATTGCTGCATGTTGTGTTTATATTTTTGTTCAGTGTAGATAAATGTTGAATGGAAGATAGACAATAGGAAAATACCATGAAAAAATACAGTGGAAGACAAATCTGTATTTCCACATCATGTAACCTAGTGTTCTGTTCTCTCTGAGGATACATAAAGACCTTATTGTTTTGCTCCATCTCCACAGAGGAACTCTGGATCTCTGTCAGTGTCCATCTGGTTCTTAGTCASCTCCCTGACCAAGGCCCGTCTCCCCCGATTGCTCAGTTTGGCCGGGTGGCCAGCTCTAGGAAGAGTCTTCGTGGTTCCAAACTTCTTCCATTAAATTAATTATGGAGGCCACTGTGTTCTTGGGGACATTCAATGCTGCCTAATTTTATTGGTACCCGTTACCAGATTTGTGCCTSGACACAATCCTGTCTCGGAGCTCTACGGACAATTCCTTCGACCTCRTTGCTTGGCTTTTTCTCTGACATGCACTGTCAACTGTGGGACCTTATATAGACAAGTGTGTGCCTTTCAAAATCATGTCCAATCAATTGAATTTACCACAGGTGGACTCCAATCAAGTTGTAGAAACATGTCAAGGATGATCAATGCAAACAGGATGCACCTGAGCTCAATTTTAACTCTCATAGCAAAGGGTCTGAATACTTACGTAAATAAGGTATTTCTGTTTTTAATTTTTAATACATTTGCAAAAACAAAAAAAAGCTGTTTTCTCTTTGTCATTATGAGGTATTATGTGTAGTTTGCTGAGGATTAAAAAAAATATATTTTGGAAGATGGCTGTAACGTAAAAATGTTGAAAGAGAATACTTTCCAAATGAACTGTTTATGCACCATGCCACAGCTTACTTCATTTGTTAATTTAGTAAACAAGACAGCTCATAATCCAGTGCCTTTATCACAGTCAACACACCTATATTTAAAAAATGTAATTCGCTTTAAAAATGCTACATTTTCTCTCAGCCTCATGGCAAAATGTGTAGAATACCATGTGACGAGCTTTAAAACAGCAACATTTTCTCTAAGCCTCATGGCAAAATTTATAATATAGCATGAGATCAGCTATATAACTGCACATTATTTGGGGGGGACCCAAATTTCTGCAGGCCCACCCATCAACAAATTTCTAACTACGCCACTGGACTGCGCTGGGCCTTTAAACTACCATATGCTTTTAGCACTAGTTATTATTGTATTTTAATAGACTGTATTCATTTACCAGTGCTTCATTGTTTTTAATGAGGTCTACTAATTGCAGTGGTGTAAAGTACTTAAGTAAAAATACTTTAAACTACTACTTTAGTCGTTTTTTGGGGTATCTGTACTTTACTTTACTATTTATATTTTTGACAACTTTTATTTTTACTTCACTACATTCCTAAAGAAAATGATATCCTTTTTACTCCATACATTTTGCCTGACACCCAGAAGTACTAGTTACAATTTGAATGCTTAGCAGGACAGGAAAAGGGTCCAATTCACACACTTATCAAGAGAACGTCCCTGGTCATCCCTACTGTCTCTGATCTGGTGGAGTCACTAAACACAAATGCTTCCTTTGTAAATTATGTCTGAGTGTTGGAGTGTGCCCCTGGTTGTCAAAAAAGTTATAMAAAARKACATTTTGCCATCTGGTTTGCTAAATATAAGAAATTTGATGTAATACTTTTACTTTGTACTTTTACTCAGTATGAAAATTG
The DNA here is from genome assembly GCF_002910315.2 of Salvelinus sp. IW2-2015. Taxonomy (NCBI): domain Eukaryota; kingdom Metazoa; phylum Chordata; class Actinopteri; order Salmoniformes; family Salmonidae; genus Salvelinus; species Salvelinus sp. IW2-2015. Next base: position 8,251,925 of record NC_036848.1, read on the forward strand.
AGTACTTTTTACACYACTGTACTTAAGTACATTTAAAATCGGATACTATTAGACTTTTACTCAGGTAGTATTTTACTTGGTTACTTTCACTTTTACTTGAGTCGTTTTATATTAAGGTATCTTTACTTTTACTCAAGTATGATATTTGAGTACTTTTTCCACCTTTGACTAATTGCTATACTGACTTGTGAAATACAGTTAACGTCAATGCTGATAACACTTTATGACAGTATTTATTAAATAAATCCTCTCCTTGTTCAATCAGAGCCTCGCTGTATCTGTTTATACTCTCTAAAGCTTTATAAATGTTGTATATGCTTTACTAATAAAATGTGGATTTAAAGACACTTTACTTTTATCCCTTTATAAAACAGCATATTCAGGTTTAATGATATATGAAAAAAGAGAAGAGCCTAGATAAGCACCACTACATTATATGTCATTCAGCCAAAGATATAAATTGTGTATAGGTGCTTCAAACTACTCACAGTTCTACCAACATACTGCACATAGGGCGGCACACAATTGGCCCAGCGTCGTCTGGGTTAGTGGAGGGTTTGGCCGGGGTAGGCTGTCATGGTAAAATACGATTTTTYCTAAACTGACTTRCCTAGTTAAATAAAGGTTAAATAAAATAAATAAACATACTGTAGAATGTACAATCGTTATTATGCAGTTATCACTTTTCACCACCGGAGAGCAGCATAGCCATGATGATCTTGAGTAAATATCATTGAGTAGGCTATATTGAACTGTGGAGTCTGATGTCGGTAAAAACAATGGAAAGAGAGATACAAGAGCCAGTAGATAATTGTCTAAGTGCATTTGTTTACTTAATTTCCCCATGCAACAATATTAATTTACATTAAAAAAAATGGTCAAACTCTGAAATGAACAAGGACAGTGTACTGCAGAAAGGTCTATTGCATTCTATTGAGAAATAAAGATGAAACTGACAAATGCCCTGGTCAAAGATGTGGGCATGCTGAATTATTGTGTGCCTGAAATCATTTGGGGGAAATGGTTTCCTAGGGCAAATAATATAGTTCAGATAAATAGGGTATTGAGGCAGTCTCATCACACTGTCTTATCTGAAGAATGATAGTGGACCTTGGAACATTGAGTTAAGAAGGAATGAATGTCTCCCCATTGTCACAAAAAGGATAGATCCCATTCTTTCCTGCATATGTTGGCATGGACACCCAGACCCAAATTTTACACCCAATTTAACCCACCAATTCTATAAATCACAGTCATCCGTATGCTTGGTTTTGCATTGAGAACATAGATGTATGAAGCAATGCAATTATCTTCCAGTAGTGCATTGGTTTTCAAGATCCTAACTCTCCGTTAGGATCATTTCTATATTTCATCATGTCAGTTCAGATAGAGGAACCAGGATTGTACGTTTGCTGTCAATGAGCATTTTATCCCTCTCATCTTTTGGCACTGTCTGTCTATACCCCTATTTCTGTCTTCCAGGCATTTCACTTCTCAATGACACCAGGAACAGCAACAGTGAGGCTATTTCCTCTCCTCTCCTCTCCTCTCCTCTCCTCTCCTCTCCTCTAACTCGGTCCGGAACGACACCTCCAAGAATGAAATAAGAATTTTGTAATAAGAAACAGAAAAAATCGTGCCATCGGCGATGCTCAGTGTCTCTTTAATGCTGGCCCCTGCTGTAGAGAAAAATACGTGAGACACAGCGAAGCTTGCTAGCTACAGTAGGTGGGGCCCCAGTGCAACATGTATTCTCCAGACCACTACCCAATAGTCATCCCTAAACTCAATACCCTTATGGAAATACATTTCATTGATCACCGCGTCCATGTCTTTACTGATAATGAGCGCCAAACTAAAAAATCCTATTACTTCATACTTCTTACCGCAAACAGATTTCTTGGCACATCCGCTCACTAACAAAATGGCGTGGTTCCCTGAGTGTCAATTGTGAATCACGGTGCTCTTGATTCTACAATTGTAAACAGCTCTGGGACACCGACCTCAACTCACCATTCTCATGCTGTTGATTACCCTTAAACAAAAACCGCACAGAATTAAGCTTCGAATTTGACCACTTCCACTCTTGTCGCATCGCAATCTCCTGATAGTAGTAAATAAGGAAAAGGAACCAGCTGTTTTGTTTTGTCAGACTAAAGACTGAGTCTCACCTCAATCTCACCTCAGCTCATGTTACACGGCCCCGAACAGACCCAGGAGAGGGAGGGGATCAGAATACGGTCGTATTTCATT
>NC_036848.1:8254202-8262506 GCF_002910315.2 Salvelinus sp. IW2-2015
CTGTTTTGTTGTCAGACTAAAGACTGAGTCTCACCTCAATCTCACCTCAGCTCATGTTACACGGCCCCGAACAGACCCAGGAGAGGGAGGGGTCAGATCAGGGTCGTATTCATTACAGACACCGTAGGTTAACTTTCGCAACGGGAAAACGAAAACGAGAGTTTCTTATTGGAAAAGGACAGTTGTTAGTCACTTCCTGTTTAAGGGTATTTCTTCTGTTTGGTGCCTATTAATATGATCCAGAACAAGAGCCTCTGTGGACAGAACAGCTCATGACACTAATCTCAATTTAAATTACAATTACACTTCATTAAAGGGCTAAGCCCCACAGCACCTGTAGTGGAGAATCAATGGTGAGATCCTCAGTCCTACCACTCTGCTGGCACAGACACATTAGTCCAGTCTCCCTAATCAGCACAAAGAACCTTCCTATGGGTCTCCTTCAAGAGAAGAGAAGAAGGCGCAGAGAGAGAGAGGAGAGATTCCACATTTGGTTAATGATGTTTGTCCCCCATGTGATACTGTAGACGCGGAAGCCTACACTCAAGAAATTTGATAACTCAAGAAATCTGTAATTCATTCTGATAACTCAAGAAATGTGTAATTCATTTTGATAACTCAAGAAATCTGTAATTAATTTTGAGGTGTTTGGTGAAGGTATTTCTCAAGTGAAAAAATGTGCCACTTGTTGTCTTATGTAAACAAAGTCGAAGCTGCTGGGCAGGTCTGTCTATGCTATTRGATAGAGACCAATCACCGCAGCTGTTCACCCCATGTTCGTCATCAAATTCAAAACCTTCATTTACCCGTTGTGACTCACAGATGTTCCAAACTCCGWTTTAGACCAGACTGACTTTATGACCAACATTATACTATTTACACTTTGTAGTCAATTCATTTTGACACCAGAATAACTGTTTCTGACTCATATCGATGCCACATAGGCCGTTTTCAAAGRGATTSATTGCTTTTTAAAGGTAGTTGATCTTTAAGTGAGCAGACATTTGCCGTAATAGCTTACAGATGGATCTTATTTCAGTTGTCTACAGGTTGAGTCTACCGAGGTTAGAAGAGATACTATCCACCAGGGCACCAAATGAGCCCCACTGTCGTCCTGTCACCCTCCCTGTTGTCTGCGTGATAATCTCATCAAAGGAGGTAGTCTACTCAGCACTCAACTGTGCTTCATGAGCTGTCATTGGCAGTACACACCCTCATTATCAACTAAAACCACCCCTGTCAACACTGAAGTATAAAGCTTACCGTAACATATTATGGTGTTTTTGTTCGATTTGGTCTTCGGCAGGTTTTCTTTTGGGTTGTTCGTGCACACCATTGTTTTCTTGAGGATGGATAGCCGAAGTCGAGGATGGATAGCCGAAGTCTATGCCCCTTCTTCAGTGATTGGTCAACAGTACCACTCTTAATAGGAGTAAGAACATGAAGTGTTTATGAGAGATGACTAGTTTTCATGCAAATGTTTCCTCTAGAGAAATACTGTACCAAACATCTTAGCTGGATGGAGCATTGCATGACTAAGACCTCCTCCGCAAAAAACGTCAAAAGGAATGACACATTTCTGGATTTGTCGTAGATTAATTCAGACTATTTTGAGGAAGTGTTTCTRGCTACGTTGTTGCTACAGTGGCTCAAGAGGGACAAACAACAGTAATAATGCAGCTTTTTTCTCGTTTGTCAAGGTCTTTAGGTGGTATGAGAGCACAGAGGGTCGGATCAATCTGCTAAGAACAAACCGAACMTATGTATGCGGATGCCTCAATAGGCTGAGGTTGCTAACATCTTTCTGTGCTCCATTACTTGTACACCCTGTTGAGTCTCTTTAAGGGGTACTCAGACCAGATGCCTTGGTTGGTAGATATCTGTGATCAATGCCTGTGCTGTTACCGATGGTTGTTGATCCCCTCATTATGAGTCGGCAGATGAACAAGTGTTCCTGTTCCTGTGCCAGTGTGGGGTCACTGTCTGGCTGCCCTCTTATGCTGTTCCTGTGCCAGTATGGGGCCMCTGTGTGGCTGCCCTCTCCTGCTGTCCTCCGCCGTCTGCTGGGGAGAGGCAGTGTTCACTCCCTGGCCCCCCAGACTCTTCTACAGGGCACATCTGAGGCACAATCCAGCCCAAACCTCCTTCCAGCTATACTCGCCTCAGCCTCCAAGAAGAGAAGTACGTCCGACAGCCGGGCCGGGCTGGGCCTGTTCCCTGTGTCTCTCAGGACTAGAGGGCTGCTCAGCTGGCATGCTGTTGGCTAGGGTATGAATGTGAAAGCTGCAGAGGAGGGGAGAGACAGAAGGATAGAGGAGAGGGAAGTAGATGACAGCCTTGTGGTGGTAAAAAGGACAGAGGGTCCCTCCCTATCATTACAGAGAAGCTTCTCAGATCAGATCATACAGCTTCTCAGATCAGATCATTCCTGGTTCTTGAGTATGTTCTCTAGCTGGAATCACTCTCTCAAAAGCAGATCACCCTCTCCATAAGCATGGAGATCAACTTCCTCTCACCATAAGGCATGGAGATCAAACTCCTCTCTCCATAAAGCATGGAGATCACTCCTCTCTCCATAAAGCATGGAGATCAGCTCCTCTCTCCATAAAGCAATGGAGATCAAGCTCCCTCTCCATAAAGCATGGAGATCAACTCCTCTCTCCATAAAGCATGGAGATCAACTCCTCTCTCCATAAGCATGGAGATCAACTCCTCTCTCCATAAGGCATGGAGATCAGCTCCTCTCTCCATAAAGCATGGAGATCAACTTCCTCTCTCCATAAAGCATGGAAGCAGCTCCTCTCTCCATAAGGCATGGAATCAACTCCTCTCCCATAAGCATGGAGATCAACTCCTCTCTCCATAAAGCATGGGGATCAACTCTCTCTCTCCATAAAGCATGGAGATCAACTCCTCTCTCCATAAAGCATGGAGATCAACTCCTCTCTCATAAAGCATGGAGATCAACTCCTCTCTCCATAAAGCATGGAGATCAACTCCTCTCTCCATAAAGCATGGAGATCAAACTCCTCTCTCCATAAAGCATGGAGATCACTCCTCTCTCCATAAAGCATGGAGATCAACTCCTCTCTCCATAAAGCATGGAGATCAACTCCTCTCTCCATAAAGCATGGAGATCAGCTCCTCTCTCCATAAAGCATGGAGATCAACTCCTCTCTCCATAAAGCATGGAGATCCAGCTCCTCTCTCCATAAAGCATGGAGATCAACTCCTCTCTCCATAAAGCATGGAGATCAGCTCCTCTCTCCATAAGCATGGAGAATCAACTCCTCTCTCCATAAGCATGGAGATCAGCTCTCTCTCCAAAAACATGGAGATCAACTCCTCTCTCCATAAAGCATGGAGATCAGCTCCTCTCTCCATAAGAAGCATGGAGATCAATCCCTCTCCCATAAGGCATGGAGATCAACTCCTCTCCATAAAGCATGGAGATCAACTCCTCTCTCCATAAAGCATGGAGATCAACTCCTCTCTCCATAAAGCATGGAGATCAGCTCCTCTCTCCATAAAGCATGGAGATCAACTCCTCTCTCCATAAGGCATGGAGATCAACTCCTCTCTCCATAAAGCATGGAGATCAACTCCTCTCTCCATAAAGCATGGAGATCAGCTCCTCTCTCCATAAAGCATGGAGATCAACTCCTCTCTCCATAAAGCATGGAGATCAGCTCCTCTCTCCATAAAGGCATGGAGTATCAGCTCCTCTCTCCATAAAGCATGGAGATCAGCTCCCTCTCCATAAAGCATGGAGATCAAAACTCCTCTCTCCATAAAAGCATGGAGATCAGCTCCTCTCTCCATAAAGCATGGAGATCAACGTCTTTTTTTTTTTTCCCCTTCTCCTCCTTCCCCCCCCTCTTCTTTTTCCCCCCTTCTCAGCACCTCACCTCCCCCCCTTGTCTTCCCATCCCACCCACCGCGCATTTCTCCTCCCCTCCTCCCCCCCCTCCATCAACGAGGCTCTGACCACTTTTTTTCCATTCCCTTCTCCCTCCCCCCCACCTCCCCCCCTACCCTCCTTTTTCCCCATCTGTCCTACCCCCCCCCTCTCCCTCCCCCCCCCTCACCCCCGTCCCTCCACTCCCGCCCCCATCCACCGCCCCCATCCCCACCCTCCCCCCCTTCCCTCCTCCCTTCATCCCTTTCTTGTCCTCTTTTTCTCCCCCCTCCGTTCCCCTCCTTCTTTTTTTTTTTTCCTCCTCTTCCCTCCTCCCTTTTTCCCTCTTCTCTCCCCGCTGCGCACACGTTCCTCCCCCCCCTTTTTGCTTTTCCTCCACCACCCCCGCGCCCTCCCACCCTTTCCAAGTGTGGCCTCCGTGCCTGTCACCGGTTTCTCCTGACATTAACCTCTCACATTGGTACCACAACTCAGAGATTTGAAGTCAGATTCGTGGGGGGAACAACGTAGTTTTTGGAATAGATTTTGTCAGAATGCACAGAAATTCCCAAAATAGTGGTGCGAGTGTCTGTGAGCGTGAGCAGCGAGATGGTTTGAGAGATGTATTTATTTGCAATATTCTACTAATAGGCTTAAGAGAGCTTCATAGGCGTTTATTGGGTGTGGAGTGTGACATAGTGTAGCAAGACAGCACAATCATATTGGTGATGAATCACAAAACATTACGGTACAAAATCAAGTCATTGCAACCCGGGATCCCTGGGACGCCAACCTTCTGATGTTACCCTAGTGCAGTTGACATTTACAATGGTTAAGAGCTAAGGTTAGTTTAAGGTTACGGTAAGGCATATGTATATGGAGTCCCAACGGCATCTCGGATAGCACTCACCACAAAAAGGCAAGCTAGCTTCTTAAATGGCAGCAGGCATACACTTGAGTGTACAACTTTTTCAATACTACAGGCATTATTTAATCTGCAGCTATTCTTATCTATTTATTCTTCTCTCCACAAAGACATGTGACGCAATACTAACATTATCTATTCTCATTCATGCACCCAATCCCCAACTGTGAGGAAACTGTAGCATATGAGATCAACTCCATCTCTCCATAAAAGCAATGGAGATTACAACTCCTCATCTACCAGATATAATAAGGCATGGATGAATATATCCAACTCCACTCTCCATTAATATAGCATAGGTGAGATATCGCTTCTCTCTCTCCAATTATAAATAGCATGTGAATAATGCACTACTTATCCCCTCTTTCATCCCCCTGCTGCACTAAGGTCATGGACAGATCCATAAAAGCTCTCGCTCTTTTCTTCGAAAATAAAAGCTAATTGGAGAGCATGCAAAACTTCGCTCTACGTCTCACATCAGGCATAGACGAGTATGAATCTAGGCTACCTCCCTAAATCCAGGCCTTGAATCAAGTCAACAGAGCATGGAAAGTGCCAAGTCAAATTGCCGTGCTCATCCATTTTAGTCCTACGATGTGTGATTATACTTTGACCACCGTTCGCTCGTCTTATTTCTAATACTGTGTTAATGGCCTCCATGACTGAGATACAAGCGTAACCCTCACTACTTGCGCGAGCGTATAAACAGACATAGGAAGAGGTTCTCTTGAACTGCTCCTACACATCTTTACTTCCCATCTAAGAAGTCACACGATTGATGTCACGTGTGAAGCAGTCAAACTTTTCACATCTCGGCCACTCTCGACAAGGACCTGATGAAGATCTACTAACCTTTCACACTGCTATCTGCACTTCCAACTCAAGGCTGATAAGGAGATCAGTCTACATCTTCTTCGTCTCCATGTAAGAGCTAATGGATTAATTAATCTGAAACTCCTCCTCATCTCATAGCAGTCAGTCATGGAGACCGAGGCTCCTTCTCACCTCCCATCCTCTGTCTACACAAGTCTCCGTGTACCACGATTGCAGATCTCCTCTCTCTCTAATATATGAGAGACTGCAAGCAGTGAATACAAATAACTACACATCAACATCTACATATTAAATACTGCAATGAGAAATGTGCGCTATTGCTAAACTACACACTCTCGATACTTGAGAGACTAATAGGACGATTTATTCATATACTCTCTTCTCTTCTCATCTATAAGACAATGATGACTTTCATATCGTCCTACTCTTCAGCCTCAATTCGGCATACGGAAGAATTGTCATTACTTCTTCTATCTTCCTCCTGCAGTATAAAAGTGGAGATACAAGCGTTATCTCACTCCATAGAAACCAAGATGCAGATGAATCCAATTTCTCGAACGCCATAAGGCAATGTTAGAGCTACAGCACACTACCTCTCGATCCATAAATAATACCATGCAAGTCGACAGAGGATATCTAGAGGCTCCTTCTCTCCATAAGCATATGTTAATGAGTTCAGACTATTCATCAATCTTACATCATCAGGAAACTATGTTTTAGTGATTTGCAGAGGGCTGTGCCTATCTTCCACAATATTTTAATTGCAAGGAGGAATCAAATCACTTGCCGTCTCACTCCACAATTAAGCTATGGAGAGAATCAAGCGTACACACCTACTCTCTATTCAACACATGAGCAAATTTTTATCAAGAGCCCGTTCTCTCTTCTATAAAAGACTGGAGTTTAATATTACTACAAATCTTTAGCATCTTACCTTGCTAACGCGTGAGATCAAAGAAGACATAGGAGTATCTCAGCACGTCTTACACCTTCATAAAGTAGCCGCAAATCAAATAAGAAAGTCCTCACAAGTGGAGCTGATTCAGCCATTACATATCGGCTTGACTCTGACTCGCACCGAAAGTTTATAGAGAGCGTATGTGAAGAGAATAGCGAACTCTCCTCGCCATACACATGGCATGTGAGCAATCATCCAGATCTTTCATCTCTCATGTCCGAGTTTGAATAAAGACATGCTGGAGCCAATCAAAACTCACAACTTTGCTGACATCAACAGACTATCCATAAGAGCACTGGACATGATACAGCTCCCCATTCCTCACAATAAAAGCCAATGGAGCATTCGAGATAAGCACTCTGCTGTCGTCTCCATGGTAAGCATGAGAATTCAGGAATCTTCCTCTCATCATCATTAAACTTAGTCATGCAGATCCAAAGCGTCATCTCTCCATAAAAACAAGTGGGAATGATCTAAAATTATCCACTTTCGTCGTACACCATTCGAAGAGAACCATGATATAGGAGTGGCAGATCTGCCTCTACTCTCATAAAAGGACAATTGCTCAGCTCCTCTTCTTCTCAGTATACAATATGTCCTGTAGATGTACGACATGAACCTTCCGCATAGTAGAGTGCTGATGCTACGATGTCTGCTATTGCTCCTCCACTCCTCATCATAGAAGAGCATCGTGAGATCACACACTACTACGTCGACCCAAGTAAAATAGTGATCTCCGATGCCCTTTGGGAGAAAGCAGGGAGAAGTATGATCTCCATCAACTCCTGCCTTTTCCATAAGGCTATTGGGTGAGGAGTTTTAGTTTTGATCTTCCAGATGCTTATGGAGGAGAGATCAGGAGCGAGTCCTGAGCTCCCCCATAACTGAATGCGCGCATGCCCTATGGATGATCAACTCCTCTCTCCATAAGAGCATGGAGATTCCAGCTCCCTCTCTCCATAGAAGCATGGAATCATGCTTATGGCCTGTCTCTCCATAAGCATGGAGAAGGTCAGACTGCCTACGTCTTTCGCATCAGCCATTAAGGCATATTGGAGATCCAATCTTCTCTTTTCTCCATTTATTAAGAGAGGAAAGCAGAGAGATCAACTACTTTCTTCACCATAAGGCTTATGCAATCTCCAGAGATTCAAACCTCTTTGCCTCCTCATAAAGCATGGAGATCAGCCTCTCTCCATAATGTTATGGAATGTAGGATCAAACCAAGAGGCCCTGTGCATCCAGTAACTCTATCAACTCCATGCTTTATTGGGAAGAAGACAAGCAGACGGATGGGAAGATGGCAAAACTACTCTCACCTAAGGCATGGAGATTCAGGAGACTGCACATCTGTGTTATGGCTATGCCCAAATAAGCATGCGAGAACTCAACTGTATCAGATTCTCCATCGTCTTCTTATGCTCTTGCGAGATCATGAGAAAAATTTTAGGAAATTAAAAAGCATGGAGATTTCAAGCTCCCTCTCCATAAAGCATGGAGATCACTCCTCTCCTCCATAAGGCATGCCTTGTGAGGATCAAACTCCTTTCTCTCTCCACTTAAAGCATATGTGAGAGATCCAACTACTCTCACCATAAGAGTGCGAGACATGGGATCAGCTCACTGCGTCTCGCATAAGGCGAGCTGAATTTCTCCAGAGTTTGCATCACTAACTACTCTTCACCATAA
>NC_036848.1:8262891-8276930 GCF_002910315.2 Salvelinus sp. IW2-2015
CATGGAGATCAGCTCCTCTTCTCCATAAAGCATGGAGATCAACTCCTCTCTCCATAAAGCATGGAGATCAGCTCCTCTCTCCATAAAGCATGGAGATCAACTCCTCTCTCCAAAAGCATGGAGATCAACTCCTCTCTCCATAAAGCATGGAGATTCAACTCCTCTCTCCATAAAGCATGGAGATCAACTCCTCTCTCCATTAAGGCATGGAGATCAACTCCTCTCTCCATAAAGCATGGAGATCAGCTCCTCTCTCCATAAAGCATGGAGATCAACTCCCTCTCTCCATAAAGCATGGAGATCAGCTCCTCTCTCCATTAAAGCATGGAGATCAACTACTCTCACCATAAGGCATGGAGATCAACTCCTTTCTCCATAAGGCATGGAGATCAGCTCCTCTCTCCATAAAGCATGGAGATCAACTCCTCTCTCCATAAAGCATGGAGATCAGCTCCTCTCTCCATAAAGCATGGGAGATCAAGCTCCTCTCTCCATAAAGCATGGAGATCAGCTCCTCTCTCCATAAGCATGGAGATCAACTCCTTTCTCCATAAAGCATGGAGATCAACTACTCTCACCATAAGGCATGGAGATCAACTCCTTCTCCATAAAGCATGGAGATCAGCTCCTCTCTCCATAAGGCATGGAGATCAACTCCTTCTCCATAAAGCATGGAGATCAACTACTCTCACCAAAGGCATGGAGATCAGCTCCTCTCTCCATAAAGCATGGAGATCAGCTCCTCTCTCCATAAAGCATGGAGATCAGCTCCTCTCTCCATAAAGCATGGAGATCAGCCCTCTCTCCATAAGGCATGGAGATTCAGATCAACTCCTCTCTCCATAAAGCATGGAGATCAACTCCTCTCTCCATAAAGCATGGAGATCAACTCCTCTCTCCATAAGGCATGGAGATCAACTATTCTGCTTGGTCAGCTCCATTAAGTGGAAGAAGCAGAGTAGCAGACACCCCCTTCTCGAATAAGAATGACAAATTGATTTTATGAGCACGCCCATGTTCCGACTTTCCAGTTATCATCACATTTCTTCCTGGAAAAGTAATTTACATTCATCCAACACAGGCAAGTCTACAGTAGTGAGATAGTCAGTGTCTCAGGAGCTTTCAAWGTTTTTTTGCCCATTATCAACACTGTGACAATTGATGATTGACAGGCGTGCTTTTTAACCCATACTTGTGCAGTCGTCAACCATTTAATGGTACAGATGTAGGATSTTAATTTGATCGCTCTTTTGTTGCTGAGAATTTTTCTGCACTGCAGGTAATGCAAACKTGTAGTATATTCAAGGTTTAAAACGGCTTCAAAAGTTTGCAATTTCCGCTTTAAAATGTCACGCATGATTTCCCCTAAAAAAATTAATCAACCCCCGCAAAAAAAWKTCCATTAATTATAATTCACATAATAATGCACATTTCCTGTTCGTGCAGGATTATTTTCCTGCTGTAGCAAACTGGCTCAAATTAAGATCCTGCATCTGTACTCGTATATTATACCTATCCAGGAATAAAAAAGACAACTCTTGTATCCGAAGTGGCTGATACAATAAGATTTAAATGTAAAAAGAGAACATAACAGTTTGCAAGTCTGTTTTACAAGGACATTCTGTTCAGGATTTATTTGTGTATTTGTTCAGTTCAGTCATTATCAAACACTGTGGAGGAAGGTGCAGAGGAGGGTGAACCGAGACGCAGATGCTTCAAATTAACTACTGCCAAATGTAATCAGCGGTGAGTGCACTGTAAGTAGATCCATCAGTCTGCAGGAGCCTTAATCTGTACACTGACATCACTGTGACTGGATCAATTAGGAGTCAAGAACCTTTGTACCCATGTGTTCCTAGTGGAGATAACACAGTAAAATACACACGGTCAAGAAATAAATGAAGATAAATACCCTCCAACTGGCATTCTGTTGACTTGTCAAGCCCTTATTTGGTCATAATGTCTGTGAGCTACATTCAGTCAGTACATCTTTCCAAAACAGCTTAGGTGCAGGCAGCAGGGGAAAGGGATATATATATATATATATATATATATATATATATATATATATATATATATAACAGTCTCAGTTGTGGATTGTTGCTAATAATAATAATATTGGTAATAGAATAAATAGCATAAGAATACTGCAGATTAAATAATGCTGTAATTGAAAATTGTACACTCAATGTATGCTGCTGCCCATTTAAGAGCTAGCATTGCCTTTGTGGTGAGTGCTATCCGAGATCCTTGGGACATCCATATCCATATCCTTAACCGTAACCGTAACCTTAAACCTAACCTTAGCCTTAACCATTGTAAATGTCAACTTCAATAGGGTAACATCAGAGTTGGGACGTCCCAGGGATCCCGGGTTGCAATGACCTTGATTTTGTACCCTATGTTGTGATTCTCACCAAATATGTTGTTGTCTTCTCACACTATTCAAACTCCACAACCCAATAAACAGCCTATGAAGCTCTCTTAACCTATAAGTCAAATATTGCAAATAAATAATCTTAACATTGTGTCAGTACAAAACTTCACACATATTTTGGAATTTCTGTGCATTCTTGACAAAATCTAATTCCAAAAACATCACGTTTTTCCCCCCACGAATCTGCACATTCATAATCTCTATTGTGGTACCAATGTGAGAGGTTATGTCAGGAGAAACAGTGTTGCAGTATTCTAGTGTGTGGTGCGGGAATAATGACATGTGTACCTGGGGAGCTTTGTGTTCACATTGCCCCAAAAAAGGGAACCGGATGCGCAATTAAAGGTAACCGAACTCAGACCACCTCTCGAGATGGTCTCAGTTCGGTTCGGGGGCTTTGAGGGGTCTGAGTTCCTTTGGAGTGTTCACACTGAACAAGAAATTAAGAGAACCRCATTTAGTTCACAAAAATTGGCTGAATGGGACTAAGTGTGAAAGCACCTTAAGACTAAGGCTGTGTTTCAACTTACAAATCTTTTGACCAATCACATCAGATCTTTTCACATCATATATTTTTCATAGCTGATCTGATTAGTGAAAAGACCCATTAGTGAAAAAAATATCTGAATTGGTCTGCCTGTCTAATGGAAATGGAGAAGAAGCAGGCCATTTAACAGCACATTCCGTTCAAATGTACTTCCACGGATATTTTTACCGGTTTCAACGGACATGCTACCTTGTCTCGGACTAGCTGTTTCGACTCTCTCGCCCTCTCTCCCGGACCTGCTGTCTCGACCTATGAATGCTCAGCTATGAAACGCCAATAGACATTTGCTCCTGAGGTGCTGGACTGATGCACCCTCTATAACCACTGTGGTAATTATTTTGTAAAATGCATTTGATTGATTGATTGTTTACTGTGCTGCATGCTGTGTATTCACTAACTGTTTGAGTGATGTGAYATTTTTATAGTATCTGTAACATATTTTGGTGTGYATTTAATCTGCAACTTAACCTCTGGCACGATGTAGATGCGCTGTTGGTTTGCGAACTGTAGCAACGACATGGACACCAGGCTGAGGAGGTGACATGTTTCCACAAATATGAAGTGGGAGCCGCCAGTAAGGAAGACCGCTGATGGCACCAACAGATTCCCTGCAAACAACTTTCCCACTCTGGTCTGGGACTCCCATTGTCATGGTTCCTCCGGGCACCCATTGTCATGGTTCCTCCGGGCACCAGAGGGCGACGGACACCGCCCTAGAGACTTTCTTTGTTACTCAGGTGTTGCTAATCATTTCATTATGATTTCCCTTTTAAAAGAGGTATGCTTTCTGTTCTTGTTTGCAGAAGCTTGATTTCGTGTGTGTGTGTGTGCGCGTGTGTGTGTGCGTGTGCGCTGTGCGTGTGTGCGTGTGCGTGTGCGCGTGTGTCGTGTGTGTGTGTGACCTGAGTAAGTTCTAGGCCTAATGTTTTTTGAAAGTATTACTGTGATCCTCCTGTTTCCTTGTTTTATCAGTATAGTTTTAGTTTATCTGAAACCATTGATTCCTTGTCTGATCCATTTTCTGCACATGTGTCCAACCCACAATGTCAGTGATCGCTGAGATCCTGGTTGAAAACAGCAGAGGTGTATTTAGAGGGCAAGTTGGTCAGGATGATATCTATGAGGGTGCCCATGTTTACGGATTGGGGTTGTACCTGGTAGGTTCTTTGATCATTTGTGTGAGATTGAGGGCTCTGGTTTAGATTGTAGGATGGCTGGGTGTTCAGCATATCCCAATTTAGGTCACCTAGCAGTACAAACTCTGACAATAGATGGGAGGGCAATCAATTCACATATGGTGTCCAGGGCACAGCTGGGAGCTGAGGGGGTCTATAACAAGCGGCAAACAGTGAGGAACTTATTCTTGGAGAGATGGATCATTAAAAGTAGAAGCTCGAACTGTTTGGGCTTAGACCTGGATAGTATGACAGAACTATGCAGCTATCTCTGCATAGATTGCAATTCCACCCCTTTAGCAGTCTGTCTTGATGGAAAATGTTGTCATTGGAGATGGAACATTTCAGAATTTTTGGTGGCCTTCCTAAGTCAGGATTCAGACACGACTAGGACATCAGGGTTGGCGGAGTGTGCTAAAGCAGTGAATGTTTCCTGATGTTAACATGCATGAACCCAAGGCTTTTATGGTTGCAATCAGTAAATGAGAGTGCCTGGGGACGCACATGGCCTGGGTTAACCTCTACATCATCGGAGGAGTAGGATGAGGGTACGGCTAAAGGCTATAAGAACTGGTCGTCTAGTGCTTTGGGAACAGAGAATAAAAGGAGCAGATTTCTGGGTGTGGTAGGATAGATTCAGTGCATAGTGTACAGACAAGGGTATGGTAGGTTGTGAGTACAGTGGAGGTAAACCTAGGCATTGAGCGATGATGAGAGAGGCTGCATCTCTGGAGGCGCCAGTTAAGCTAGCTGTGGTCTCCGCATGTGTGGGGGGTGGGACAAGGGGGCTATGTGAGGCATGTTGAGCAGGACTAGGGGCTCCGCAGTAAAATAAAACAATGAGAGCTGCCCTTAACAACAGTATACAAGGCATATTGACATTAGAGAGATGCATAAAGCAATCACAGGTGTTGATTGGGAGAGCTAAGACAACAACGGCTGAGACAACAATGGGTAAACAGCTAAGACAACAACAACGGGTAAATGGCGATAAATGGGCAGAGGTTCAGTTAGCTACACACAGGGCCTGAGTTCGAGGCTGGGGCTGACAGATAAACAAAATGAAGTACCGTGTTAATAAACAGTCCAGTAGGCATCAGCTGTGTAGCCGAGTGATCATCGGGTCCAATGAGCAGCAATAGATGAAACAGGGAGCTGTTCGGTAGCCGATTACTATGCTAGGCGAGCGGGAGACACAGTGTTCAGGAAGCTAGCAGACCGGGGCTTGCAGATGGATCTTCACCATATCCACGACGCAGAGGCCGGTTGAGAGCACATCGGCCAAATTACATCAGCAGACCAGTTGTGATGGATCGGCGGGGCTCCGTGTCGACAAAGGGTCCAGGCCAAATTGGCAAGAAAGGTATTGTAGTTGGCGTACTTCGTTTGCTAGCCGGGAGAACTCCACTAAGCTGGCGGCTGGCTAACCAGCTGGTACTGGCCTGCACCCCATCTCATTTGGAGTTAGAAGCCCTGTCTAATTGTAAATATGCAAAGCCATGTTATTTCTAAGGCTATGGTTATTTCAAGACACAATCTGTCATCCCTGAGGATATTTGGGATATAAAATGGACAATATACAGTGATTCTTGAATATAGCTAACAGATGCCTTAATTGTTTTCTACAACAGAAAAGAAGCGGTTAGTACCGCATGCCAAACTGACCCCTGGGGGCTGGGTGTTCCTGTCTGAGATGGAGAAAGGTCACCCGGACGATCCCTAAAGAGCTCGGGACCCAGCTAGATTTCCCTCACGACCATCAGTATACAACCGAGTCCTGCCCCTATACACCACAGATGGAGCTGACAGAGAATGAGATCAGTGAAGACCAGACTCTCTGTATGAACCTGAGAGCTCAGAATCACTATCATCAAGATTCCAAGATGGCACAGCAGTAAGACATATTGTTTTGTCCCATGTAAATATTCAGTCTTTTCTAGTTTTTTGGTATACATTTCAATCTCTTTTTTCCCTTTTCAAATTAAATATACCTTCCTGTAACCCACCTCACCCAATGTGGTACGGATCTACATTTTTTTAAACCTTATAACTGGAACCTCCATCAGAAGCTAGCCATCCAGCAGCTGCTATTTAATCATTGTTAGCCACTGCTAGCAGGCTTTACCTTTAGCACGGACACCAGCTGCTTTAGCCCGGGAAATACCTGCCAGTCTGCACAGCGGATATCGCCCTGAGCATATCGGATGTTTTTTTTTCCCACTACATCCACCGGAATCCTGACCACAAGCTCTGGACCATTACACCGGATCTTCGCAGCTAGCTAGTGCTTACCGAGTGGCTAACGCCTTGTCCAGAAGCATGCCACCTTAGCCTCGAGCTAGGCCCATCTCACGAAGTACGGCCAACTTACAATACCTTTCTTGCCAATTTGGCCTGGACCCTTTGTCGACACGGCGCCCGCCGATCCATCACAACTGGTCTGCTGGTCTGCTGATGTAATTCGGCCGATGTGCTCTCAACCGGCCTCTGCGTCGTGGATATGGTGAAGATCCATCTGCGAGCCCCGGTCTGCTAGCTTCCTGAACACTGTGTCTCCCGCTCGCCTAGCATAGTAATCGGCTTACCGAACA
This sequence comes from Salvelinus sp. IW2-2015, assembly GCF_002910315.2. NCBI lineage: Eukaryota > Metazoa > Chordata > Actinopteri > Salmoniformes > Salmonidae > Salvelinus > Salvelinus sp. IW2-2015. The sequence continues at coordinate 8,269,642 of NC_036848.1, forward strand.
GCTCCCTGTTTTCATCTATTGCTGCTCATTGGACCCGATGATCACTCGGCTACACAGCTGATGCCTGCTGGACTGTTTATTAACACGTACTTCATTTTGTTTATCTGTCAGCCCCAGCCTCGAACTCAGGCCCTGTGTGTAGCTAACTGAACCTCTGCCCATTTATCGCCATTTACCCGTTTTTGTTGTTGTCTTAGCTGTTTACCCATTGTTGTCTTAGTCTCCCCAATCAACACCTGTGATTGCTTTATGCATCTCTCTAATGTCAATATGCCTTGTTACTGTTGTTAAGGCAGCTCTCATTGTTTATTTTACTGCGGAGCCCCTAGTCCTGCTCAACATGCCTCACATAGCCCCTTGTCCCACCCCACACATGCAGAGACCGCACCAAGCTTAACTGGCGCCTCCAGAGATGCAGCCTCTCTCATCATCGCGCAATGCCTAGGTTTCCCCCACTGTACTCGCAACCTACATACCCTTGTCTGTACACTATGCCCTGAATCTATCCTACCACAACCAGAAATCTCCCTTTTATTCTCTGTTCCAAAGCACTAGACGACCAGTTCTTATAGCCTTTAGCCGTACCCTCATCCTACTCCTCCGATGATGTAGAGGTTAACCCAGGCCATGTGGCGTTCCCAGGCACTCTCATTTTACTGATTGCAACCATAAAAAGCCTTTGGTTCATGCATGTTAACCTCTAATTCCTCCCAAACCCGGATCCGGGAGCACCCCCCACAGTAAAAAAGCTGACTAGCATAGCCTAGCTAGCGTCACAAGTAAATACTAGCATCAAATATCATTAAATTCACAAGTCCAAGACCAAAGAGAAGATACACATCTTGTGAATCCAGCCATCATTTCTGATTTTTTTAATGTTTTTACAGGAAGACACAATATGTAAATCTATTAGCTAACCACGTTAGCAAAAGACACCACTTTTTTTACTCCACCAGTTTTTTACTCCATCAGTAGCCATCACTAATTCGACCAAATAAAGATATAAATAGCAACTAACCAAGAAACAACTTCATAAGATGACAGTCTGATAACATATTTATTGTATAAGCATATGTTTTTTTAGAAAAATGTGCATATTTCAGGTATAAATCACAGTTTACATTGCAGACACACTGCAATCTGAAATAGTGCCGAAGCTGCCAGAATAATTACAGAGACCAACGTCAAATACCTAATTACTCATCTTAAAACATTTCTGAAAAATAGACAGCGTACAGCAATGAAGCCCAACATCTGTGAATCCAGCCAATATGTGTCACGATCGTAGTCAATGGGGAGAGAGAGAGACCAAGGCGCAGTGTGTGGAATACATCTTCTCTTATTAGAAAGACAGACAACGAAAACAAAACAACAAACAGATCAGACGAACCGTGAAGCTATCAAAGACTAAGTGCAAACATGCAACAATAGACACAGACAATTCCTACCCCACAAACCCCCCTTGATGCTCTATGACCTTGCCTTAAATATGGCTCTCATCATCAGAGACAATGAAACACACACGTGCCTCTAATTGAGAACCAATCTAGGCAGCCATAGACATAACTAGACAACTACACTAGACACTACAAAAACACATACATTCCCCATGTCCACACCCTGACCTAACTAAAAAACATAAGAAACAAAGAATACTAAGGCCAGGGCGTACCACCCCCCAAAGGTGCGGACTCCGACCGCACAAAGCTGACATAGAAAGGGGAGGGTCCGGGGTGGCCCCACATGGCGGCGGCTCGGGTGCGGGACGTGGCCCCCACTCCACCATTATCAATACCCGCTTTGGTAGCCTCCTCCAAATGGCCACCCTCCAAGTTAACCCCACTTGGATTAGGGGGCAGCACCCGGACTGAGGGGCAAACACCGGAATGAGGGGCAGCTCCGGACTGAGGGGCGGCAGCTCCGGACTGGGACGGCAGCTCCGGGGAGTGAGGGACTGGCCAGCTCCGGACTGGCTGACGGCTCTGGCTGGTCATGGCTGGCTGACGCTCTGGCTGGTCATGGCTGGCTGACGGCTCTGGCTGGTCATGGCTGGCTGACGGCTCTGGCTGGTCATGGCTGGCTGACGGCTCTGTTGCGGTCATGGCTGGCTACGCTCTGGCCTGGTCATGGTGGCTGACGGCTCTGGCTGGTCATGGCTGGCTACGGCTCTGGCTGGTCATGCTGGCTGCGGCTCTGGCTGGTCATGGCTGGCTGACGGCTCTGGCTGGTCATGGCTGACGGACGGCTTCTGGCTGATCCTGATCTGGCGGAAGCCTCTGGCTGATCGTCTACTGGCTGCTCTGTCTGGCGGAAGGCTCTGGCTGCTCCTGTCTGGCGGAAGCTCTGCTGCTCCTGTCTGGCGGAGGCTCTGGCTGCCTTCCTGTCTGGCGGAAGGCTTTGGCTGTTCCTGTCTGGCGGAAGGCTCTAGCGGCTCCTGTCTGGCGGAGGCTCTAGCGGCTCCTGTCTGGCGGACGGCTCTGAAGGCTCATGGCAGACGGGCGGCTTTGCAGGCTCATGGCAGACGGGCGGCTTGAAGGCTCAGTCCAGACGGGCAGTTCATGCGGGCGCTTGGAGCACGGACAGTTCAGACGGGGCGTTGGGCAGACGGGCAGTTCAGGCGCCGCTGGGCAGACGGGCAGTTCAGGCACGCTGGCAGACGGCAGACTCTGGCCGGCTGAGACGCACTATAGGCCTGGTGCGTGGTGCCGGAACTGGAGGTACCGGGCTAAGGACACGCACCTTCAGGGCTAGTCAGGGGAGCAGCAGCAGGGCACACTGGACTCTCAAGGGCGTACTATAGGCCTGTTGTGCGCGGTACCGGCACTGGTGGTACGGGCTGAGGGCACGCACATCAGGGCGAGTACGGGGAGAAGGAACAGTGCGTACAGGACTCTGGAGACACACAGAGGCTTGATGCGTGGTGCCGGAACTGGAGGCACTGGACTGGAGACACGCACCACAGGGAGAGTGCGTGGAGGAGGAACAGGGCTCTGGAGACGCACTGGAAGCCTGGTGCGTGGTGTAGGCACTGGTGGTACTGGGCTGGGGCGGGGAGTGGCGCCGGGAAATACCGGACCGTGCAGGCGTACTGGCTCCCTTGAGCACTGAGCCTGCCCAACCTTACCTGGTTGTATGCTCCTCGTCGCATGACCAGTGCGGGGAGGTGGAATAACCCGCACCGGGCTATGTAGGCGAACAGGGACACCCTGCGTAAGGCTGGTACCATGTAAGCCGGCCCGAGGAGACGCACTGGTGGCCAGATGCGTTGGCCGGCTTCATTGACATCCGGCTCAACGCTCAATCTAGCCCGGCCGATACGTGGAGCTGGAATGTACCGAACCGGGCTATGCACGCGTACAGGAGACACCCATGCGCTCTACTGCGTAACCCGCTGTCTGCCCGTACTCTCGCTCTCCACAGTAAGTACAGGGAGTATGCGCAGGTCTCCTACCCTGACTTCGCCACATTCCCTTTTATCCCCCCCCCAAGAAAATTTGGGTTGTACTCGCGGGTTCCAGCCTTGCTTCCGTGCTTGCCTCCTCATATCGCCGCCTCTCTGCTTTCGCTGCCTCCAGCTCAGCTTTGGGCGGCGATATTCTCCTGGTTGAGCCAAGGTCCCTACCATCCAATTCGTCCTCCATGTCCAGAAATCCTGTGTAGGTGGGTCCTGTTGCCGCTTGACACGCCGCTTGGTCCGATCTGGTGGGTAATTCTGTCACGATCGTCAATGGAGAGAGAGAGGACCAGGCGCAGCGTGTGGAAATACATCTTCTCTTTATTAGAAGAAGGACAACGAAACAAAAACAACAAACAGACGAACGTGAAGCTATCAAAGACTAAGTGCAAACATGCAACATAGACACAGACAATTACCCACAAAACCCAATGCCTATGACTGCCTTAAATATGGCTCTCAATCAGAGACATGAACCACAGCTGCCTCTAATTGAGAACCAATCTAGGCAGCCATAGACATAACTAGACAACTACACTAGAACTACAAAAAACACATACATTCCCCATGTCACCACCTGACCTAACTAAAAAACATAAAGAAAACAAAGAATATCTAAGGCCAGGGTGTGACAATATGTCAGATTTTTTTAAGTGTTTTACAGCGAAAAACAATATCGCATTATATTATGCTCAGCACAATAGCCAGAAACACAAGCAATTTACCGCAGCACAGGTTAGCGATCGTAACAATACAGCAAAAGATATATAATTTTTGACTAACCTTGATATATCTTCGTCAGATGACAGTCCTGTAACATCATATTACACAATGCATATTAGTTGTTTGATCGAAAATGTGCATATTAGCAGCAACAAATCGTTGTTATACAATGTGATCAGTGGCAACAGGTCATGCAATTCTGGCCGCGCCATCTTGGAAGGCACCTAAGTTTTACATTATTATCGTTAGATTGACAAAAAAATACAGGTTGGACAGCAAATGAAAGATGCATTATTATTAATGCAAACGCTGAGTTAGATTTTTAAAATTAACGTTACTAGACATACAGTGTGCGTTACAGCCAGACTAGTGCCGCAATAATGGCGGACAAATGAGTTTACATTTTTCCACAAAATAGCTCTTACTTTTTGGACGAGCTTCCATCAGAATCTTGGGGCAAGGTGTCCTTTGTCCAAAAGAATCGTTGCTTGGTTGTAAAACGTCGTCTTCAACTTCGTATTAGCAGCTAACAATAGCTATGTGGCCACAACATGCCCAAATCCCCAAAACGCAATACTAAGGAATTCCGAAAATAGCATATACTCGCACTAAACTGATATAACTCGGTTAAAATAACTTCGTTATGATGTTTCTAACACCTATATCGAATTAAATTACAGCGGATATATAGCTAAGGCCGATAACTGAGCGTTTCAAAATGCCATCTTGAGGTCTTGCTTTGCGCAATGACGAACGACGAAAAGAGAGCTCACTTCGTCCTTGGCCTTTTATAAGCTCTGAGAACTACGTAGACACTCCATTCCACTTCTCATTGGTTACTGACATCCAGGGGAAGGCGGGTGCAGTTCATGTCGACCCATAGGATACATACAGAGCTTTAAACTGATCTGAGAACAGAGCCTCTTTTTCAGACCTTCGCAGCTTCCTGTCATGGATTTCGCTGCAGAAAGAGTTCTGGTTCACCCACAGACATAATTCAAACGGTTTAGAAACTTGAGAATTGTTTTCTATCCAATAGTATAATATATGCATATTGTACGAGCAAGAATTGAGTACGAGGCAGTTTAATTTGGAACGATAAATGTCAAGTTGAAACAGCACCCCCTGTAGTGTCAAGAGTTTTTAATTAACATCAGAAACATTCACTGCTTTAGCACACTCCGCCAACCCTGATGTCCTAGTCGTGTCTGAATCCTGACTTAGGAAGGCCACCAAAAATTCTGAAATGTCCATCTCCATGACAACATTTTCCATCAAGACAGAACTGCTAAAGGGGTGGAATTGCCATCTACTGCAGAGATAGACTGCATAGTTCTGTCATACTATCCAGGTCTAAGCCCAAACAGTTCGAGCTTCTACTTTTAATGATCCATCTCTCCAGAAATAAGTTCCTCACTGTTGCCGCTTGTTATAGACCCCCCTCAGCTCCCAGCTGTGCCCTGGACACCATATGTGAATTGATTTGCCCTCCCATCTATTGTCAGAGTTTGTACTGCTAGGTGACCTAAATTGGGATATGCTGAACACCCAGCCATCCTACAATCTAACCAGTGCCCTCATCTCACACAAATGATCAAAGAACCTACAGGTACAACCCCAATCCGTAAAACATGGGCACCCTCATAGATATCATCCTGAACCAACTTGCCCTCTAAATACACCTCTGCTGTTTTCAACCAGATCTCAGCGATCACTGACATGGTGGGGTTGGACACATGTGCAGAAAATGGATCAGACAAGGATCAATGTTTCAGATAAACTAAATACTATACTGATAAAACAGGAAACAGGGAGGATCACAGTAATACTTTCAAAAAACATTAGGCTAGAACTTACTCAGGTAACACCACACACACACACACCACACACACCACACACCACACACCACGCACACACGCGCACACGCACACGCACACGCGCACACGCGCACACGCACACACACTACGCGCACACACACACACACGAAATCAAGCTCTTCGCAAACAAGAACAGAAAGCATAACTCTTTAAAAGGAAATCATAATGAAATATGATAGCAACACCTGAGTAACAAAGAAAGTCTCTAGGGCCGGTGTCCGTCGCCCTCTGTGCCCGGAGAACCATGACAATGGGGTGCCCCGGAGGAACCATGACAATGGAGTCCCGACCAGAGTGGAAAGTTGTTTGCAGGGAATCTGTTGGTGCCATCAGCGGTTTCCTTACTGGCGGCTCCCATCTTCATATTTGTGGAAACATGTCACCTCCTCAGCCTGGTGTCCATGTCGTTGCTACAGTTCGCAAACCAACAGCGAATCTACATCGTTCCAGAGGTTAAGTTGCAGATTAAATACACACCAAAATATGTTACAGATACTATAAAATAATTCACATCACTCAACAGTTAGTGAATACACAGCATGCAGCACAGTAAACAATCAAATCATCAAATGCATTTTACAAAAATAATTACCACATGGTTATAGAGGGTGCATCCGTCCAGACCTCTGAGCATTCATAGGTCGAGACAGCAGGTCCGGGGAAGAGGGCGAGAGAGTCGAAACAGCTAGTCCGAGACAAGGTAGCATGTCCGTTGAAACCGGTTAAAAATATCCGTGGAGTACATTTGAACGGAATGTGCTGTTAAATGGCCTGCTTCTTCTCATTTCCATTAGACAGGCAGACCAATTCAGTATTTTTTTCACTAATGGTCTTTTCACTAATCAGATCAGCTTATGAAAAATATATGATGTGAAAAGATCTGATGTGATTGGTCAAAAGATTTGTAAGTTGAAACACAGCCTTAGTCTTAAGGTGCTTTCACACTTAGTCCCATTCAGCCAATTTTTGTGAACTAAATGCGGTTCTCTTAATTTCTTGTTCAGTGTGAACACTCCAAAGGAACTCAGACCCTCAAAGCCCCCGAACCGAACTGAGACCATCTCGAGAAGTGTCTGAGTTCGGTACCTTTAATTGCGCATCCGGTTCCCTTTTTTGGGCAATGTGAACACAAAGCTCCCCAGGTACACATGTCATTATTCCCGCACCACACACTAGAATACTGCAACACTTGTTTTCCTGACATAACCTCTCACATTGGTATTCTCTCTCTTTTT
>NC_036848.1:8276955-8278459 GCF_002910315.2 Salvelinus sp. IW2-2015
CTTAGTGGAGTCTGCCACTAGCACAGTCAGTGTAGTCAGCTCAGCTATCCCCATTGAGACCGTGTCTGTGCCTCGACCTAGGTTGGGCAAAACTAAACATGGCGGTGTTCGCCTTTGCAATCTAACTGGAATAAAGACCTCCTCCATTCCTGTCATTATTGAAAGAGATTGTGATGTCTCACATCTCAAAATAGGGCTGCTTAATGTTAGATCCCTCACTTCCAAGGCAGTTATAGTCAATKAACTAATCACTGATCATAATCTTGATGTGATTGGCCTGACTGAAACATGGCTTAAGCCTGATTAATTTACTGTGTTAGGTGTTGCTAACCCTTACAATAGCAAATTTAAATGTACAAAAAAAAAAGACTGTGTTTTCGTCTTTTGAGATTCTAGTCATGAAATCTATGCAGCCCACTCAGTCACTTTTTATAGCTACTGTTTACAAGCCTCCTGGGCCATATACAGCATTCCTCACTGAGTTCCCTGAATTCCTATCGGACCTTGTAGGGATGGCAGATAATATTCACATTTTTGGTGACTTTAATATTCACATGGAAAAGTCCACAGACCCACTCCAAAAGACTTTAAGAGCCATCATTGACTCAATCATCAGCCATCAATGTCTCTGGACCTACTCACTGCCACAGTCATACTCTGGACCTAGTTTTGTCCTGTTGATTAAATGTTGTGGATCTTAATGTTTTTCCTCATAATCCTGGACTATCAGACCACCATTTTATTATGTTTGCAAACGCAACAAATAATCTGCTCAGACCCCAACCAAGGATCATCAAAAGCTGTGCTATAAATTCTCGGGCCAACCCAAAGATTCATTGATGCCCTTCCAGACTCCCTCCACCTACCCAAGGACGTCAGAGTGTAAAAATCAGCTAATCACCTAACTGAGGAACTCAATTTAACCTTGCGTAATACCCTAGATGTAGTCACAACCCTAAAAACCAAAAACCTTTGTCATAAGAAACTAGCTCCCTGGTATACCGAAAATACCCGAGCTCTGATGGCAAGCTTCCAGAAAATTGAAACGGAAGTGGCGCTACACCAAACTTGAAGTCTTCCGACTAGCTTGGAAAGACAGTACCATGCAGTATCGAAGAGCCCTCACTGATGCTCGATCMTCCTATTTTTCAAACTTAATTGAGTAAAATAAGAACAATCCAAAATGTATTTTTGATACGGTYGCAAAGCTAACTAAAAAGCAGCATTCCCCAAGAGAGGATGGCTTTCACTTCAGCAGTGATAAATTCATTAACTTCTTTGATGAAAAGATATTGATCATTAGAAAGCAAATTACGGACTCCTCTATAAATCTGYGTATTCCTCCAAAGCTCAGTTGTCCTGAGTCTGCACAACACTGCCAAGACTTAGGATCAAGGGAGACACATGTTTTTTTTAAATATTATATCTCTTGACACATTGATGAAAATAATCATGGCCTCTAAATCTTCAATCTGCATACTGGACCCTATTACAACTAAACTAC
>NC_036848.1:8279178-8280866 GCF_002910315.2 Salvelinus sp. IW2-2015
TGAAAGAGCTGCTTCCTGTCTTGGCTGGCCTCCTAGTTGAACATAATAAACGGCTCTCTATCCACCGGATGTGTGCCAAACTCACTAAAAGTGCCAGTAATAAAGCCTCTCTTGAAAAAGCCAAACTTTGACCCAGAAAATATAAAAAACTATCGGCCTATATTGAATCTCTCATTCCCTCTCAAATTTTAGAAAAAGCTGTTGCGCAGCAACTTACTGCCTTCTGAAGACTAACAATGTATACGAAATGTATGTTGGTCTTGTTGGGTCTTGTTTTAGACCCCAACATAGCACTGAGATTGCACTTGTGAAGGTGGTAAATTACCTTTTAATTGCGTCAGACCGAGGCTCTGCATCTGTCCTCGTGCAGCGTTTTGATACCATCGATGTCATTCGGAAACATAATGTGAACATTCACTGCTATGCGGATGACACACAGCTGTACATTTCGATGAAACATGGTGAAGCCCCAAAATTGCCCTCCCTGGAAGCCTGTGCTTCAGACATTAGGAAGTGGATCGCRGCAAATGTTCTACTTTTAAACTCGGACAAAACAGAGATGCTAGTTCTAGGTCCCAAGAAACAAAGAGCTCTTCTGTTGAATCTGACAGTTAATCTTGATGGTTGTACAGTCGTCTCAAATAAAACTGAAGGACCTCAGCGTTGCTCTGGACCCTGATCTCTATTTTGACGAACATATCAAGACTGTTTCAAGGACAGTTTTTTTYCCCATCTATGTAACATTGCACAAATCAGAAACTTTCTGTCCAAAAATTATGCAGAAAAATGTATCCATGCTTTGTCACTCCTAGGTTAGACTACTGCAATGCTTTAAATATAAATATATATAATATACTTTAGTTAGTGCTAAACATGGCTGCTAGAAACATTTAATCATATTACTAGCCTTTTTACACTGGCATCCTGTGAAGGCTAGGGCTGATTTCAAGGTTTGCTGCTAACCTACAAAACATTACATGGGCTTGCTCCTACCTATCTTTCCGATTTGGTCCTGCCGTACATACCTACATGTACTCTATGTTCACAAGACGCAGGCCTCCTTGCTGTCCCTAKAATTTCTAAGCAAACAGTTGGAGGCAGGGCTTTCTCCTATAAAGCTCCATTATTTTATGGAATGGTCTGCCTATCCATGTGAGAGAYGCAGATTCGGTCTCGACCTTTAAGTCTTTACTGAAGACTCATCTCTTCAGTAGGTCATATGATTGTATGAGTGTAGTCTGGCCCAGGAGTGTGAAGGTGAACGGAAAGGCACTGGCGCAACGAACCTCCCTTGCTGTCTCTGCCTGGCCGGTTCCCCTCTCTTCACTGGGATTCTCTGCCTCAAACCCTATTCCAGGGGCTGAGTCACTGGATTACTGGTGCTCTTCCATGCTGTCCCTAGGAGGGGTGCGTCACTTGAGTGGGTTGAGTCACTGATGTGATCTTCCTGTCTGGGTTGGCGCCCCCCTTGGGTTCGTGCTTTGGGGTAGATCTTCGTGGGCTATACTCRACCTTGTCTCAGGATGGTAAGATGGTGGTTGAAGAAATGAATCTAGTGGTGTGGGGGCTGTGCTTTGGCAAAGTGGGTGGGGTTATATCCTGCCTGTTTGGCCCTGTCCGAGGGTAACGTCGGACAGGGGCACAGTCTCTCTCTCTCTCTCTCTCTCTCTCTCTCTCTCTCTCTCTCT
>NC_036848.1:8280891-8283135 GCF_002910315.2 Salvelinus sp. IW2-2015
TTCTCCTCTCATCTTTTTGTTTCTACCTCTTTTTTCTCTATTCGTCCGTCTTCCTTTTTGTCCCTTTCTTTTCCTCTCCTTATTTTTCTTTTTCTTTCCTTTTTTCCGCGCTTTTTCCCCTCCCCTCCCATCTTCTTCTTTCCCGTGTTACTGACTCCGCATCTTCTGCCCCCCTCACTATTCTCCTCCATTTTTTCTCGTACTTCCTTCTACGTCTTAGGCTTCTATCTCTCTCCCTTTTTTATATTTTCTCTCTTCTTTTTCTCTTTCCTTTTTTCTTCTTTCTTCCCTCTCTTTCTTCCTCCTCTTCTTTTCTCTTTGTTCTTCTCTCTCTCTCCTCTCTCCTCTCTCTCTCTCTCTCTCTCTCTCTCTCTCTCTCTCTCTCTCTCTCTCTCTCTCTCTCTCTCCTCTCTCTCTCTCTCTCCTCTCTCTCTCTCTCTCTCTCTCTCTCTCTCTCTCTCATTGCTTGCTGCTCCAGATTCATCTGTTCTGCCTGTGGCTATGAACCCTGACCTACCTTGTCCCACAGAAACCTGGACATGTTCTGCGTCTCAACCATATTGAGAGAGAGTACGAGAGATGAGAGACAGTAGAGGCGAACGGAGAAGAGAAGAAAAAGAAGGACGAAGCAGGAGGATGAAGGAGAGAGAGCAGTAGATAAGAGAGATATTAGAGAAGATACTCTGAAATGATCCGGGGCTATTTAAGCAGTCCGGACGACCAACCGTGAAACATTTACTCACTGAGATCTGGGCGGGGGGAGGGTTTTTTTGATCTGAGAGCCTGTGATTGGATGCACCTCTAACAAGACCACTTGGTGAATATTATCATTTACCCTGACTGCAGGAGTCATCTTAATGGAACGGAATGAGAAATGGCATCCCTGAACATCTTGCCTGTTCTGTATTATAATCTCCACCCTGGCAACAGCAGAAGGAGGACTCGGCCCTGACCCACCGCCTCATAGCTAGTTGAAACCTCTCTAGGCATTTCCTTCCTTAGGGATTCTGGCCTTTCTAGGAGAAGTTTTCCTAAATCCACCGTGACTTCTACACCATAGTCAGATTGTTTGAGAGGTTGATTAGGTTAGGGGTTTCTGTACAGAACTTTGTGACATCAGCTGATGTAAGAAGGGCTTTATAAATACATTTGATTGATGTGCCTCTTCCTGCCTTCTCCTCCAGGATGAAAACCTTTTCAGGGATGAAGATGTCATCCTGAAAACAAACATTTTAAGTCAACTAAACCCAAATATATTMGTTGGCGTTAACAAGCTACCTGTCTTGCATGCTATTTCATCACACACACAGCAAAACATTTATTTTTCAGCAAACATTAGCTATTCCAACTTCAGTCTAGCTAATTGAGGTGGAGCTAACAAAACATTCCAAAAACAAAATGTATTACTGTAGCTAGYTTCCMCCTCAGAGAGTCAAGTACCGTAACTACACAATAACAGGGCTACACGGAGAAACTGTGCTGCCATTTTAGGTACAGTTGAGTTGTTTGTTAATATTAGTTACTGGGGGGTGTTACACAACACTTCAGATGCAATTTGCTAGTTACCTTCAACTAGAGTTGCAACAAAGTTGTCCAGTGTCTAATGCTAGCCTAGTCCAACAACAGTCATGACTCATGACTGGTTAACATTACCTCAGGCTCCATTGACTCGCTTCGCCTCCTCCGTTCAGTCCGGCTCTTGCTAGACCTCGAAGTCAGCTATGTTGATGATGGTTGATCGGTAACCCCTACACCATAACCCTTGAAATGGAGTGGCAAGCAGAGTGCTTCAACGTAGTCCTATGACTCCTTTCCATTTGGAAACTCCCGGTTAACACATCGAAAGTGCCCTTCAYCGCAAAGTCTTCCTCTGCGAAGTGTGGGCTGCAGATCCTGCAACTGTAGCTCGAGCTGACACGTCCTTCCTCTTCAGGACTTGGAGCCGCTTCTTCAAAAGTTGTGGGTCCTTGGGGCAGCTGATGGTAGCTTACCAATATATATWTTTTGGAGCCAATTCCTACAGCCTTTGAATTACTACTTGTTGCCATCTTCGTTGTCCACACCTAACCTCACTGTCTTCGATGCACTCTCCGTGCGAAAACTAAATACCACAGACAATTAGATGATTCCTGCCAGTGACGCACTGGTGACAGTCGTTACTATGGCAATTTAAAATGGCGCTGACCATAGCTCAAATAAACTTTCTTGACGATCAAAATACTAAATATAGAGATGTTTTATGTT
>NC_036848.1:8289620-8298692 GCF_002910315.2 Salvelinus sp. IW2-2015
ACAGTCGTTACTATGGCAATTTAAAATGGCGCTGACCATAGCTCAAATAAACTTTCTTGACGATCAAAATACTAAATATAGAGATGTTTTATGTTAAATGCACATGTTTAGTATTAGTGGATTGAAAACATCTCTTTTTTTGGATCTACTTCCTGAAGTGTTTCTGTTCCCCTTTAACCATKTTTCTTAGAAAAAAAAACTCTGATATAATCTACTACAAGAGAGGATTTATTTTTTTCTTCCAGATGTATAAATCCAGTTAGAAAGGCAGAATTTAGACTAACTGTCAAAAATGTAACATTGTGTAAACATTACGCCCAACATAATTCCTGCTTTGCGACGCTTGATATGGTCCCCCCTGTTTTCATGATCTGAAAAGCAAATGTGATCCTAGATCAGCACTCATAGTCTTGGATACATTGTAAACATGGGCCCAGAAGTACACCACATATCAGTGTTTCCCAACCCTGGTCCTCAAATACCTCCAACAGTACACATTTTTATTGTAACCCTGGACAAGTACACCTGATTCAACTTTTCAACTAATTACAAGCCCTCAATGAGTTGAATGAGCTGTGTTTGTCAAGGGCTACAACAAAACGGTGTACTGTTGGGGCTACTCAATTCATTTTTTTATTTTTTATTTTACCTTTACTTAACCAGGTAGGCCAGTTGAAAAGAAGTTCTCATTTACAACTGYGACCTGGCCAAGATAAAGCAAAGCAGCGCTACACAAACAACACAGAGTTACAAATAGGATAAACAAAAGTACAGTCAATAACACAATAGAAAAATCTATATACAGTGTGTGCAAATGTAGTAAGATTAGGGAGGTAAGGCAATAAATAGGCCATAGTGGCGAAATAATGACAATTTAGCAATTAAACACTGGAGTGACAGATCGTGTCGAAGATGAATGCGCAAGTAGAGWCATTGGGGTGCAAAGGAGCAAAAAMAGAAATAACAATATGGGGATGAGGTAGTTGGGTGGGCTATTTACAGATGTGCTGTGTACAGCCTCAATGATCGGTAAGCTGCTCTGACAGCTGATGCTTAAAGTTAGTGAGGGAGATATAAGACTCAAGCTTCAGTGATTTTTGCAAAATTTATCAGTCGTTGGCAGCAGAGAACTAGAAGGAAAGGCGGCCAAAGGAGGAGTTGGCTTTGGGGATGACCAGTGAAATATACCTGCTGGAGTGCGTGCTACGGGTGGGTGCTGCTATGGTGACCAGTGAGCTGAGATAAGTCGGGRCTTTACCTAGSAAAGACTTATAGATGAMCTGGAGCCAGTGGGTTTGGCGACAAATTTGAAGCGASGGCCAGCCAACGAGAGCATAYAGGTYGCAGTGGTGGGTAGTATATGGGGCTTTGGTGACWAAACAGATGACACTGTGATAGACTACATCCAATTTGCTGAGTAGAGTGTTGGAGGCTATTTTGTAAATGACATCGCCGAAGTCAAGGATCGGTAGGATAGTCAGGGCGGGCGGGTGCGGGCAGCGATCGGTTGAAGAGCATGCACTTAGTTTTACTTGCATTTAAGAGCAATTGGAGGCCACGGAAGGAGTGTTGTATGGCATTGAAGCTCGTCTGGAGGTTTGTTAACACAATGTACAAAGAAGGGCCAGAAGTAAACAGAATGGTGTCGTCTGCGTAGAGGTGGATCAGATGATCATCAGCAGCAAGAGCGACATCATTGATGTATACAGAGAAAAGAGTCGGCCCGAGATTTGAACCCTGTGGCACCCCCATAGAGACTGCTAGAGGAATTCTAGATTGCAATTCCACCCCCTTTGGCAATTCAATCTTGGCAGTTCTATCTTATCTAAAATGTTGTAGTTGGGGATGGAAATTTCAGAATTTTTGGTGGCCTTCCTAAGCCAGGATTCAGACACGGCTAGGACATCAGGGTTGGCGGAGTGTGCTAAAGCAGTGAATAATACAAACTTAGGGAGGAGGCTTTTGATGTTAACATGCATGAAACCAAGGCTTTTATGGTTACAGAAGTCAACAAAAGAAGGGCCAGGGTTGGGAAACACTGCTCTATGTCACCTTCAAATGTGAATTACCATTATGTTTCCCTCCAGATTTAATGGCAATGTTTTCCAATTTGCTTTAAGGGGCTACAATTTTGCACGCTGTTAATGTTGTGGTAATATTCTGTAAAACTTAAATATAACGTTTTGCTAAATGTTTTGAGGACCTCCGAGCCAAAGTAAAATGTATATTGTATGAACATCAATGAAATATTATGTTAAACCTCCAATAAATATGTTATGAACGTCATAAAAACGGACTTATTTGGAAATTGTGGCACATGCTCTGTGCAACCTATGTGAATATTATAGGAATATTCTTGCAAAATCCCAGACAACTACCATAACTGTACTACATGTTCTGGGAACATATAATGAACTTAGACAAGGTGTCCTGTCAACATTCTTACAACATTATAGGAATGTTTTGTGCACACTAATACAAACAATATCTGAATGTCAGCACAACTGGGCAGTTTCAGTGTTTTGGGAACCTATAGCTGTTGATATATTCACACTGTTCCCACAATCTAATTAAATGTTCTGGGAACCTTTAAAGTACAGACAAAATGTGTTCTGGGAACATTCTTGATTCGTCAGGTGAATACTTTTTGCACCCTAAAAGAAGGATGACACAACTCCCATTCCATCCACAATAATATGTCTGATTTAGATCCAGAGGAACCAGGCTTGATCTGTCAAAACACTCACCAAACACTGAGAACTTCACGATACAGCTACTCTCTCTATTAAGACATCCCCCCTTTGCACCAAAAAAACACACACACATTTTTGTTTTAACGAGACAATTTGTCCTTATATGATGTAGTATGACTCAGAATAGACGACCCGCTTCAGGGGAAATTAAACCATTAATTGTTTCTAACGCGGAGCATCATAACCCTTAATTAGCAAATAGTCTCTGGAAAAACCCTTAAAAGCATTCTCTGAAATGCACGGTCTTTAGCGATGCAAAAACACTCAGCTAATAATGAGTGTCCAGGTCTGGGATCTCTATTTATTTCTCCTTCATATCTGCAATTCCTTTTCAGTTAATGATCCCATCATTCAAGGTCATGAATCATCATTCTACAAGCCATACACAGAGTGACACTTTTATATCCCAAGGATGGTCAGATGAAGCATAATAATTACGTCAAATTTCACATTTCTGATATTTGCTTCATGTTGTTTGAATTCAGACAGAATAGACACTCAAGATCATAACCCTTAATTAGCAAATAGTCTCTGGAAAAAACCTTAAAAGCATTCTCWGAAAAAATGGGTGGGCCTTGAGTTATGTGTCTAACTGCGTATTGTTAATTCGGTGCTGCACTAACAGAAGATGTGAATATTTTTGGTAACACATTTGATGTCATTTCACTTGTCAGCGTGGGTCTTGAGTAAATGGATGTGATTTCAGCCAGGTCATTGCTGCGTAGGTGGTCATAGTAGTTTTAATCTCACCAGGAGGGTGGTGAGGTAGTCTAGTAATTGAAAAGGAGGACCAGAACCTATAAGATTCTATCTGGAAAATGTATCGTTTTAGATTATGAATATTTTCAAGTCCCAGAACTATTTTGTGATGTCTTCCTCTTCCATGACTCAATAAGTACAATATATCCCCTTACACACAATTATTTTGGATTGACAACCCAGCATTCTGTGATTGGATTGCAGATAGAACCTTAAAGCTCCAAGTTAAAACTTTCAGATGTATCATTTCTTTTTCGTAAATTGACTTTTTTTTTTTTTTTTTGACATATCTCACATGTAAAGGACCAACTAATGAGCAACTCCATGTGAATAACACAATTTTTACCCAGATTTCAGATATAATTTTATAGTTCCAAGGTCACAAAGCGAGTCACCTTTCTGTCATTGAGAATTTTTATTTTTATTTTGTTGTTTAGTTAAATCAGCCTGTTTTTCAAAATGTTTTCTTTCTCTTTTTCTCTCTTTTTCTCTCTTTTTCTCTCTTTTTCTCTCTCTGAGTGAGAAAGTTTCAGAAGGTCAAAGGTCACACCCCCAAGACATGCTAACCTTTCACCATTACCAATAACAGAGAAGGTTAGCATGTCTCGGGGGTATGAYATTTGTGTGTCTGTAACGTTGTCACTCATCATTATTCACAATTAATGGTAGCATATACATGTAGAAGCATTTAGAAACATAATCTATTCYTACAATGAAAGTGACTCCAAAATGACACAATACATTATTTACCATTAATTTCTATTGGGCACAAAATAATCTGAAACACAACCAAAACAAACTCCAAATGCATCCAACAAGTTTGTAGAGTCACAAGCTTGATGTAGTCAATGTGTGTTAGGAATATCTGACCAAATACTAAACTGTTGACTACTTTATTGATAAGAATATTTAGGGAYGTCAATCATTTTCACCCTTAACATTTTGAGGCAAAACAATATTGCGTGTTTAACCAAATCTCTTTCTCTGAGCAATTGTATTAGTATAAAATAATATAATTTCCCAATTTTTTTCAAAATACAATATAGCTCAGTATTTGTATTATTTATTTTATACAGTCATTATTGCTCATCTTTATCAAGGGTGTCAATAGTTTTGTACCTCGCTCTATATACACATCAGTTTACAGGAAGAAAAATATAGAAACTGACTGAATTCTCTTAGGTGATTGAAATCAACTGCTTGACTTCATCAGAGGCATCTGACCTCAGCTCGCCTCTGCTGCTCATCCCTCACATTCTTTAGAGACTCTGTAAACTCACTCTCCCCATATCCGTCCAATCACATAACATGGTGTTCAGCACAACACAGCTAACTCCCTGACACTGGACCGGACAACAACCTCCTTTTTTGGTGAGGTTCGGACCTGCTGACCAATAATCGTCCAACAGTTTCCATTCCTCCCAATCCCTAGACTGAGATAGACTTTATCCTCTGTCACGCCTCAGTGGAAGTTATTGGGCAACAGCTAATGACTTGGGTATAATCAATTAATGTAGTAAAGATTATGTCACTTTTCACGCCTTCGACCACGTCTGCCTTTGTCATTACAGTATCCGTGATGATCCCATGAGAGTGTTAATTATGTCTAGGTTGGTTCCATACTTCACCTTTAGTACGTCAAAGACAAACACAATAGGCCTACTCCCCCTGAATGAAACACGCTGGGCCTTCACCTCCTGAATGAAACACGGTGGGCCTACTCCCCCTGAATGAAACACAATGGGCCTACTCCCGTATGATAGCATAACACGATGGGCTACTCCCCGAGATGAAACACGATGGGCCTACTCCCCAATGAACAGGTGCCTCCTGAATGAAACACGGTGGCCTACCTCCTGAATGAACACGTGGGCCTATCCTCCCTGACATAAATACCATTGGTACTCCCGTGAATGAAACACGATGGGCTTACTCTCCCGAATGAACACAGATGGGCCTCCCCCCTGAATGAAAACGATGGGCCTTCACCCGATGAAAACGTGCTATCCCCTGAATGAACACGATGGGCCTCAACTCTGAATGAAACAGGTGGCCTTAACCTGAATGAAACACGTGGCCTTCCTCTGAATGAAACCGGTGCCTTAACCCTGAATGAAACAGGTCTACTCCCCTGAATGAAACACAGTGGGCCTACTCCCTGAAGACCGGTGCCTACTCCCGAATAAACACAGCTACCATGAACCGAGGGCTTCACCTCCTGAATGAAAAGCGTGGGCCTACTCCCTGAATGAAACACGATGGGCTACTCCCTGAATGAAACACGATGGGCCATCTCCCGAATGAAACACGATGGGCTACTCCCTGAATGAAACACGATGGGCTTCACCTCCTGAATGAAACACGTGGGCCTACTCCCTGATGAACCGAGCTTCACCTCTGAATGAATCGATGGGCCTATCTCCCTGAATGAAACACGATGGGCCTACCCCCGAATGAAACACGATGGCCTATCCTATAAACGATGGCTTCACCTCCTGAATGAAACACGATGGGCCTACTCCCTATGAAAACGTGGGCTTCACTCCTGATGAACACGATGGGCCTTACCCCCTGAATGAAACGATGGGCCTTCACCCTGAATGAAACACGATGGGCTACTACCCTGAATGAAACAGCTGGGCCTTCACTCCTGAATGAACACGATGGGCCTTCCACCTAATAAACACGATGGGCCTTCACCCCCTGAATGAAACACGATGGGCCTACTCCCCCTGAATGAAACACGATGGGCCTTCACCTCCTGAATGAAACACGATGGGCCTTCACCTCCTGAATGAAACACGATGGGCCTACTCCCCCTGAATGAAACACGATGGGAATATGTTGTAGCGTTTCAGCAGGAGGCCAAGGGAGACTAAGTTACATTATGAAAGTGTAGTTTGTGTGCATGCATTATGACTAACCCCTTCGCCTCATGGGCATTTTAGTACATCACATTTATATAGAGTAGAAATAAAAGCGTCCTAAAAGCACAACCAATCAGGGGCCTATGAATCACCTCAATGGTTATTGTCAAGGAAATTCTCCTGAACCAGGTTACAAGATTCRTTTGTTTATTTTAGTATTTTCTTTCTGCTCTCCCATTGACTTGATAAAAGTACATGTTTATCGGCTCTACGTGACACAACACACTCTGAGATAACCCTGAATTTGAGAAATTAGGGTTTTGCATCATACTGTTTTCACCGGTGACGGTTTGAGCTGTTGCCATGACTACGAGAGCTTGACTCAGAGAACAAAAAGACATGGAGGGGGTAGAAACTGATGTTAAACTGAAAGATAAGATTATCTGAGGCTGTAATTAATCTGGAGAAAGCAACAGGTCTATTAACTTCACCCTTTTGGAAATATGCTTTCAATCACGTATACCTGACACCCACTGCCCTGGGCATTATCTTGACGTGAACAAGGCATCCATTGGCTTTGGCTGGGGGAAACTAGCCCTGGTATTTGGCAAAGCTCAGTAATTAGAGTATGATTCATTCCCTTGCCCAAGGAGCTGGTGATATCAGGGTCCTGCAGAAGCAGCAAGACTGTCATATAGTCAGACCTTTTCCGCTGAGCCATACGGGGGAGAGGGGATGCTGGGTGGATGGGGCTGAAGCTGGGGGGTTGTGCTGGGAACTGGGGGGTGGATCTGGGTTCTGGAGCTGGGGTGTGGAGCTTGTGCTAGATCAACACACACACTAATGTCTGATTCTTTTCACTGAAAGGTAATCAATTGTACCAGCTCAAAATGTCAGATGGATTTAGCTTCCGGAACCTCAACAAAGATTTAATTAAACCACAGTGCGATTTCCTACCTAGTTCAACTTTTTATACCAAATCCCCCCCTATCAGACCATTCAGGGGCTACTCAATCTGCCTAATTCAATTAGTATCAGTACATTAAATATAGATTTAACATTCTCAAACTATTCTCCTATGTATTGAGATAATGAACGAGGTACATTATGGCTGTGGACATTCTCAAATAAATAATATCTGGTCTGCTGGTCTGCTTCAACGGATGCAAATGAGCCGATTTCAGGTCAGTGACTAATGGTGACAGGGAGCATATGGGAGAAGGCACCTTTGGTTTTTCCTGCCTGCCTGCCACAACACACACAGCAAGTGGTCCTCCGGGGCAAGAGGCAAAGTCCTCTACTCACAGTAGGACAGCTGTGGCTGTGGGAAACGCACACGGACTGGCTAGCTGCTAATTTGCTTCCTAGGAGTTTGACCTAGTGTATGTGTGCGCATGCTTTTGTATGTGTGTGTTTGTGTGTGTGTGTGTGTGTGTGACTCCTGAGGGTTGCACAAACAGACTATTTCTGGGGGGACCAATGAGTTGAACATGCATCACGAGTGGTAAAACCAAGTTAATATACATTACACTGGGGTTCACTGTCATTAACCTTATGCTACAACATTATTAAAGGCCCAATGCAGTCCAAAATGTGAYTTTCCTTTGTTTTATATACATTTTCACACTATGTTGGAATGTTTGAATGCTTGAAAAGACAGCAGTCTTAATGGTCGTTTTCCTCCTCGTCTGAGGAGGAGCATGGATCGGACCAAAACGCAGCGTGGGTTGAATACATGTTTGTTTTATTAAAGAAAGACGAAGACGGAAAAACTCTTAACAAACTACAAAACAATAAACGACGTTAACAGACCTGAACTTGTGAACATATAACATGAACGCACGAACAGGAAGGAACACACGAATGACATGAACAAAACGAACGAACGAAAACAGTCCCGTGTGGCACAAACACTGACACAGGAACAATCACCCACAAACAAACAATGTGAACAGCCTACCTAAATATGGTTCTCAATCAGAGGAAACGTAAAACACCTGCCCCTGATTGAGAACCATATCAGGCTAGTTAACAACCCTAAACATAGAAACAAATAACATAGACTGCCCACCCCAACTCACGCCCTGACCATACTAAACAAAGACAAAGGAAAGGAGGAAAGGAAATAAACAAAGGAAAGGAAATAAGGTCAGGAACGTGACAACTGCCTGAAATTTCAACCTACTTTGGTGGGATGGAGTTTTGGTCTGCCTGGTGAATTTTTGACCATTTTAATTGAAAACAATCACAGTAAGTTACTTAACTGTTACCCAGAACTGATTTGATATTGAGATAAAACAGCTGCANCTGGTGAATTTTTGACCATTTTAATTGAAAACAATCACAGTAAGTTACTTAACTGTTACCCAGAACTGATTTGATATTGAGATAAAACAGCTGCACTGGACCTTTAAGCACTTGAGAAAGTCAGCCAAATARAATTCACTATCTACTATATCATAAAAACATGTTGTTGTTTGTTTTATTAACTATACACAACTTGTGTAATGTCTGTGATGATTTACAACAAGAATAGCCAGCGGGGAGCAGGCTGCAGGAGAGCCCATTGGAGTCAAACCTCAGGCTGCATCGTTAAAAGCCGCAAAATATGTCAGTTCATTCAGCTCAGTCCTTTGTGAGCCCTTGGTATTGTGGAGTGCACCAGGAGAGGCTGATACAGTCCTTTATGAGCC
>NC_036848.1:8304415-8311150 GCF_002910315.2 Salvelinus sp. IW2-2015
TGAGCCCTGAGGACATGTCTGGAGTGCACCAAGAGAGGCTGATACACGTTCTTTATGAGCCTTGTAGGACATGTTCTGGAGTGCACCAGGAGAGGTTGATAACAGTCCTTTATGCGAGCCCTGATGTCTGGGTGAACAGGAGAGGCTGATACAGTCCTTTATGAGCCTTGAGGACATGTCTGAGGTGCACCAGGAGAGCGCTGATACAGTCTTTATGAGCCCTGAGGACATGTCTGGAGTGCACCAAGAGAGCTGACACAGTCCTTTATGAGCCTTGAGACATGCCTGGAGTGCACCAGGAGAGGTTGATACATCCTTTATGAGCCCTGATGTCTGAGTGCACTAGGAGAGGCTGACACAGTCCTTTATGAGCCTTGAGACATGTCTGGAGTGCACCACGAGAGTTGATACAGTCCTTTATGAGCCTTAAGGACATGTCTGGAGTGCACCAGGAAAGGCTGATAAGCAGTCATCATTGAGCCTTGAGGACATGTCTGGAGTCCACCAGGAGAGGCTGATACAGTCCTTTATGAGCCCTGAAGTCTGGAGTGCACCAGGAGGAGGCTATACAGTCCTTTATGAGCCCTGAGGACATGTTGGAGTGCACCAAGAGAGGTGATACAATCTGTATGAGCCTGATGTCTGGAGTGCACCAGGAAGAGGCTGATAAGTCTTTATGACCTGTGTCTGGGGCACCAGGAGAGGCTGACACAGTCTTTATGAGCCCTGATGTCTGGAGTGCACACAGGAGAGGTTGATACATCCTTTATGAGCCTTGATGTCTGGAGTGCACCAGGAGAGGTTGATAAGTCCTTTATGAGCCCTGATGTCTGGGTGAACCAGGAGGGCTGATACAGTCCTTATGAGCCTTGAGGACATGTCTGGAGTGACCAGCAGAGGGCTGATACAGTCCTTTATGAGCCCTGAGACATGCTGGAGTGCACCAAGAGAGCTGACACAGTCCTTTATGAGCCTTGAGACATGCCTGGAGCTGCACCAGGAGAGGTTGATACAGTCTTTATGAGCCCTTGATGTCTGGGTGCACTAGGAGAGGCTGACACAGTCTTTATAGCTTGGAGGACATGTCTGGAGTGCACCAGGAGAGGTTGATACAGTCCCTTTTATGAGCCTTAAGACATGTCTGGAGTGCACCAGGAAAAGGTGATACATTCCTCATATCGCCTTGAGGACATGTCTGGAGTCCACAGGAGAGGCTGATACAGTCCTTTATGAGCCCTGATGTCTGAGTGCACAGGAAGGGCTGATACGTCCTTTATGAGGCCTGAGGAAGGACGAACATGCATCATTCAAAATGCACAAGACCTCCAGTCTTCAGTCAGTGTACTGTACTGTACTGTACTGTACATGACCCAGGGTACACAGCTACAGTATTTAGGACCATCCTATTTCAATTACAAATCCAGAGAGATTTCCTCTCATACAGGAGGCCAACGATGGGTAATACTTGGCAAAAACAATCAATGTTGGGCTATAACAATGGGTGAACCTTAAACAAATGTTTCTAGAAAGCATTCAAAAACATGAACCCCTGTTTGTGGTGAACATGGTATTCTATTGTTGTACATGACGTGTGGGGAGCTTTTATTTCCCCTGATGTTGAAGAAATCAATTTGATTAGCTAACATCTACGATAACATTGTACACTGCAAGGATACTTACCCCCAAACACCCTTCAAATTTATATTAGTAATAGGTCATGRTATTGATTACCCGGGGGCAACATTCCAGCCCTGCGTCATCTCTGAACAGCACTGGAGTCCTCAGAGCTTCAAATAGAATGAAACCCCATCGATCTCTGTGGTGAAACCCCCTCAAGCACAAATCACCCAACTGATTACAGAAATACTTTTAACACTGACCGTCCGACCGCAAAGACTGTTAAAGAAAGGTCGATAAACAACAGTGACAATGTAAAAGGGAAAGTAAAACTCTGTATAGATAATGCTTTTGACCTGTTTTTTTTTTCTTGCTTTCATCACACAATCATGCTTAAAAAATAGAAAGTAAAATGCTTTAAGGCGTTTTTAATGAAGCTTTAACCAGCAGTATTATTGTGTTGTGGTTTCTATGGAGACCTTTGTCTGTAAAGGCTTTTGGGGTTGGTGATGCTATTGAGTAGATCTTACCTGAGCTGTAAAATAGGATCATGAAGGGATGTAATCTGCTCTGAAGAGGCTGGGGACTTTAGTGTTACACTGCCTTCATCTCTCTTCAGCCTGAACTCACCTTGGAGGATTCAATAGGCTGGAAGGTCCTTGTGCAAACTGTCTAAAAAAAAGTGCAGAATTATGAGGTAACAAACGTTCTGATATGGAAGTTTGTCAACACATCACCTTAAAACAAGCTATTGGGAAGTATTTTTTYCTTAGTGAAATATCACACATGATTAGTATATAAGTGAGCAAAATGTTCTGCAAAAAAAACTATTCAGATAAAAAAAAACTAACTCTAAACCAATTCTGCTCTTCTGAGCATGGCTAAAGATATAACATTTTAGCCAAAATAATTAATGTTACCCAATGGTAAAGAGAAACAGGATATTTATCCAACCGAGAGCATTCCATGTTGGAATATCGTGCTGGGAAACCTTTCCCCTGCCATAAAGCTGCCATATAAGGATTATTAGACAGCAGAATACTCTGGATTCAATTCTGCATCCTCAGAATAATCCTTATCAGGTTATTCTTGTATTTWTTAATAGCTAAAAACAAACTAGCCCTTTGAACTGTTTACAAGGTAAGGATATTCCCCCAATACAAACACAATAYTGTGTTTCTACCCCAAAACCTATAAGAATACATTTCTAGATTCAGACACATACTGTACGTAGCGCAAGAGCACAAACAGTTAAAACATACGATTCAGGTGTAGTTGTGTGTGYATGTGTGTGTTGATGTGTGGACCGCTCCATGCTCCATGCCATGATGAGGACATTAGAGACTGGCAACACCATACACTTCGGAAGAAAACTAGGTGGACCCAGAGGGGTGGGGCCTGACCTTTCCCTGTCTCTGTGGAGGTTTACAGCTGACCCTGGCCGGTCCCTGTTGTCAGCCGGCTCACAAAACMACATGTCTATGGTCTCACAACAGCAGGAGAGGGTGGTGCTCTGTTTCGCTAGCTCACTAGCTTCACTTGCAAGGTCTCTTAAAAATAAAAATAAATCTCTCAATCTCTCTCTCTCGCTCTCAGTTCAATTCAAGGGGCTTTATTGGCATGGGAAACACATGWTTACATTGCCAAAGCAAGTGAAATTGATAAACAGAAGTGAAATAAACAATACAAATTGAACAGTAAATATTGCGACCAGGGTTGATACGCACACCTGGGCGTAGGCACCAGCCCTGGGAGAGGAAATCAGAAAGATGACAATCAAGAAAAAACTATATTCAGAAGAAGGTTTTAGACTTTGTTCCTCATTCACCAATGAGAAATTTCACGTGCATGTGAGACCAATCGTTCTTCAAGATGCTTGCTTACACTAACAGTGCTGCAGTCATTACTTTTTTTGCTTGGTGAGCAATGGCATAAATAGTTTGATGCATTCAGGGCGTGAGCCTTTTCCATCTTTTCGGTCAGAGGCTGTTCTTTTCCTGACCCCATGCACATGCTGAGAACTGTGTACATTTCGTCACTCCTCTGTAGATATGTTAATTTCAATGGGGCTCTTCAGCTATGTAAGTTTTAACTCCCTGGATCGGCACCTTGTGCTAAACTCAGAACTTACACAGGTTTTCTGCTGTGGCGTTTTGCTTGTTGTGCCCTTTACCCTTATTCATCTAATTAAATGAATTGTGGTTGAAGTTGCAGCCAGGCCAGGCACACTTTGCTCTACTGGCTTTTTCCTGCTGTTTAGTCGGCCTCAAATTGCTTGCCTGCCGATGCTGCAATTCTTGAGTCAGCGGAAAAGTGCTGCCTTCTCAATTTAGCGGGCGAAATATTTAATAACGCTTCTCTTTTAAGCATTTGTTCTGAGGATGTTTTTTGACGGTAATTGCTTTGCTTGTGTGTTTCATGAACACGGTGTTTGTCAACTGTGCGTGTGTCCTGCGTGCAAGCCATTCGTAATCGGGCTAATTTGCCCGTTTGATGGAGTACCAAAAGTGGTACATCTTTTTGCGCCAAGCATTTTTTAAGTGGACTGTATACAAAACCCCTGTATTGATTTGGGAGTGAGAATGAAGTCACCGATTTTGTACGGTGGAAATGCACCTCTTGACGTATTTGGAGGCTAAAGAGACTGTAGCGTATCGCGCTTTCCTCAGAGCAGCACCCAGCCCGGAGCACTGAAGAGAATGTGTTAGCCATCGCCCTACAGTCACCGACCCAAGGGTGTTCAACCACTTCAACGGGCTTTCGATGGCTTTAATCTGAATCCTTACCACGTCCAATCTGCCATAACTGGCAACACTTGAGTCTGATCGAGCAAACGATGCGGGTCTGCGGGCCGCGAGGAACAGATGAACAGATCTAGCCCTCTTATATACGTGTGCTAAGTGTGGCTTCTGATTGACGACAAGGCATCAATCTTTTCCATGGCAGCACTCATCTGGAGCCTGTCATGCCACGGCGCGAGAGAGACTGTCAGTGTCGCAGGAGAGACTTGTGGAAGAGAGGAATGTGAAAGTAAGAAGATTGTTATCCCTTGGCTGTCTACATTCCTATAAAGTATTACTACAAGGTAACAGTTGCAATAATTCCAACTCAGGCCTGACAAGGAGGGGAGATGAGCGCAGGATGGAGAGGTAAAGGTGAGGAAGACGAAGCTGCAGGACAGAATTTGGTGGGGGAAGATAATGGTTTTTGCCTTATGCTACGCTGAGATCAGAAGAAATTAAATGCATTACTGACTTCTTGTGGAAAGATGAGTGAAAACATGAAGTGTGAGGAAACGACCTAGACTGACTGATCCTCGAGGGACAATGGTGAGCCGAAGAGGAGGAGCCCATGAGTCAGAATCACTTAATATATGATTTCCAGACGACGGGTTTTTGTGTTTACTGCAACCTCCCAACTGATTTATCATAGCTTGGAAGTGAATGGATTTAGCCTGTATCAATTCGCTGACTTCGAGATTATGTGGAAACTTGAAACAATGGTGCTTTAGCTGAATCAAACCTCCCCCCCCCAACTGCCGTCAGTTGGTCGGGAGAAAGGTACACTCTGCCCACCCACAGATGGTGTTTTTCTTTTGCCTTTTCTCATTCCCAACAAAACACCTTGGCGATTCCATATGCGTCCTAAAATATGTACCACTGGGAAGACCCCGGCGCTTTCCATCTGTTCAGCCTGTGTTTGTGTTTGTTACGGCTTGTCAACACACAACAATTGATTTGTTTGAGTAGAGCGTCCCGATGCACGGCTGTGTGTTCTCCACTCTGCTCATCCAATAATGGGCCAATTCATTCATCACTATGACTTAGAAATGAGACTTGTAGCTGACAGGCTGATTCAGGCTTTTCCACTGCAACTATAAGGAAAGGGCCTGTAAAGGTGGCAGGTAAATGATTTGCGTTGGGAATATCTTACTCAGCCCAAGGTGTGTATATAGGGCAAAATAAAGACGACTTTGTTTGTCGTGTATTGTGGTGGTGGAGAACAGGAGTGTTTTCACCAATTTACCCTCGGTAATCTTGTTTATGGTTGTCGATTTGCCTCCCTTATCACACTACTACACACACACATCACACACACAAACGCCGGGTAGATTTTGACAACAAGGCTCGCCTTTTTTGTCATTCTGTTTTCCTACCTTATTATTGCGAGGTATGCCAGGTGTGTGTTGGTGAAGGGTAAAAGGAACCTAGAATTAGCTCTAGACCTGTAATTCATTCTCTAAAATACATTCCTGCTGGAATTTTGTCTTACTCCAAACTAAATCAAATGCCTCTATCTGTACAACGCAAGGGCATATGTGAGTGAGACTGAGAGGACTGCTTGGTTTAGAGAGGAAGAGGTGATCTCGGTGTCTGCAATTATATGGATGCAAGTAATGGGGTGTGAAATCTGTATAAGTCCTACTGATGGCAATAGCGTAACTGGGAACATTTACCACGTCCATTCACCCCATTCATGTCCTGTCTAGAATTCTGGTGACTGAGTTGGCCTGAGCAGTAAACATCAATGATGCTTCTCATGAAGCGTTTTGCTAAACCTGTGGGAACGGCTTATTATATGATTTTTGCATGTGTAGGAGAATGAACTCATGTAGTTGGTGCATGTCTCCACAATGTAATATTTATTTTCCATGTTCATTTCCCAGATCTGTTTTAACCCGCTCTACGGGGGACCTTGTCCTTCCATTATGTTGATGCAGTTCCTTATATATATGTAACTCTAGACATCTAGTCTTTATCAAAAATGTGATGCACCACCTGTTACATAATTAACCTTATTTTTATTTTAGTCGACTCGCGGTACACTAATTCCAACTCCTTTGAAGTGGGGATAGTTACCCAAAGCATGCGTTCTTTGCTTTGCCGCTCCACCTGGCTGATTGAGATCCACCTGCTGACAACGTCCCTGCACGCAGCCTTCCCTCCATGACAACCTCCCTGCACTTCCCCATGACAACTCGCTGCAACTTCCCCATGACAACCTCCTGCGCATCTTTCCCACGTACAACCTCCCTGCACCTTCCCCCATCGACACCCTCCCTGCACCTTTGCCTCATGACAACTTCCCTGCCTTCCCCAATGACAACGTCCTGCACCT
>NC_036848.1:8311175-8313567 GCF_002910315.2 Salvelinus sp. IW2-2015
TCCTCCTCTTCTCTCGTCTCTCTCTCTCTCCTCTCTCTCTTCCTCTCTCTTCCTCTCTCTCAGCTCTCTCTCTCTCTCTCTCTCTCTTCTCTCTCCTCTCTCTCTCTTCTCTCTCTCTCTCTCTCTTCTTCATCTCGCTCTCTCTCTCTCTCTCTCTCTCTCTCTCTCTTCTCTCATATCTCTACTCTCTCTCTCTCTCCTGCCTCTCTCTCTCTCTCTATCTCTCTCTCTCTCCTCTCTCTCACTCCTCCACTCACTCACTCCTCACTACTCACTACACTCACCTCACTCACTCACTCACCACTCACTCCACAAGTCACTCACTCACTCACGTTCACTCACTCACGTCACTCACTCCACTCACTGCCTAACACATTCTTGATTCCTTTTATTTTGTGACGCGAAGTCAATACTGAGACAAAGGTCTCTTTCACATATGCCCTGCTAAACATTAATACACAACACACATCAATAACAAACAAGCAAACACAATCATAGAAACAAAACATTCTTTTCAGTATTAACGGTCCATCAAATCACACTTTTGAATTGCCTGGACGGCACCAATTCATCCAATTTTAGAGAGCATTGGAGATTTATCTCCAACAAGTAAGGTTGCAGACAAAAAAAAAAACCCCCCAACCCTTAAAAGCGATTTAAACTAAACTCAGTGGACGATAGACGGGATCTCCAGAGTTAGCTGTCCCCTGAGACGGGTCTGGTTTCTCCTTACGTCTGTAAGTTAACAATGAAACAGTACAACATTCAGGTTGAGTGGCAAAATAAAGAAGTCAACAAACAGGTTGTAAGTACACCATTTTTATTTTTGTCAAAAAAACCTCAGGACTTCTGTCATAAAGCCTGGTCAAAAGGACATGGAGCACACAGGAGAACACAATGAGATATACACACAAACAAACACAGGTTCTAGTGCACGGTCCGAGTGAAGCACTAAACCTAAACATTAATTCAACTTCAAATCAAGGTAAATCAAAGAAATATTCTCGTCCATTTAGTATGACAAGTCACTGTCCTTCACCTTCCCGCACGGCAACACTCCCTGCACCTTCCACATGGCAACATTTCGCCTGCACCTTCCCGCCATACAAATCCTCCCTGCAGCTCCCTGCACCTTCCCCTGGGCAGCCACACCTCAAACAAAAAAAGAGACAGGATTTAAAGAAAATCAGACAATGAAATTACAGAATCAAACATTCAATTAGCAAGGCAGAAACATGCATGATAAGCAACGGAGGCTCATTGTCACACCTTTTACATTTATTCAGAACACTTGAATACCAATCTGAGATAAGAGGTTGTTCCAAAAGCATTGAACAACCCATTCATCAGCAGCGTGTGCTCAGGTCTGATGTCCCATAGTTAATAACCAGGCTCATTACTCATTTCAAGAACCAGTACTGGCCATCAGTACAAAGAGATAAAGGGAGTGACCTGGTGGATGAATTCATTGTTTGCTGTTAAAATGCGCTATATACGCTCATGGAAAATCTGCCACTTAAAAAATAAACATCATTTTTAAACAGTTCTGTTTGGATGTGTGGGCAGGCATCGGATTCTACACCCACACACAATTAATTTGATCTCATCTGCTGTCAGTTATACTGTATTTCATCCTGCATCTCTGTTTTAATGAAAGCACATGCAGCATCCAACACTTAGTTGAATGACGTCTGACAATGAACACGCTTCTGAACAGAATGCAAAGCTGATCYAAATGAAAAGATGATTGAGCATATCTAACAGGGTAAATCATTCTGATATCTGATGAAAATATATATTCATGCCAGAACAAACTCTGGAGATTGTGCTGATTTATGCACATCCTGTCCACTGCTCGGTCGTTTGAAACAAGCCTAGACCATTCATGAAATACGTGTAACTTGTGATGATTGATTGTTGATTGGATCTGCATGTTATTTCCTTATTCACAGCCTATGGATGTGTGTGCAGAACATGGACTCTGTGGAAATACCATACATCCTGTGTTTCCATGACACCTGGCTCTGTCTGTCTGTTGGTGAGAAACTTTCCCATCCAGCTGATACAGAACTTTCACTCCCAAAAAAGGCTTCCAGCCCTTGAAGAATTAAATCCTCAGTGAAATCTGTCTTTTTCCTCTCTGAGATGTGGTAATGTATGTTGAGAGGCAAGAGACTAGGACAAACTACATGCCCTTGAAGAATTAAATCCTCAGTGAAATCTGTCTTTTTCCTCTCTGAGATGTGGTAATGTATGTTGAGAGGCAAGAGACTAGGACAAACTACATGGCCAGAATTGAACAGAACAGTGTGATCTCTGAAATAACTACCCTCCCAGCCCCAGTCTCTGGTCCCCAGCCCCATATCCAGCCCCCTACCCCGCCCCAGTCTCT
>NC_036848.1:8313858-8321478 GCF_002910315.2 Salvelinus sp. IW2-2015
CCCATACCCAGCCCCATACCCCACCTCAGTCACTGTGCCCCAGCCTAAGCCCCAGTCACTGTGCCCCAGCCCCAGTTTATGTGCCCCAGCCCCATACCCAGCTCTAAGCCACAGTATCTGTAAGAGTAAGGGTTGATCTGTCTGACTAAGTCCCTAAAGATGTTACTTCCTTTGCTCTCAGGGTGGATACCCCAGGCCCTGAGGGTCATCCATTGGCCAGTCTCTCCCCCAAGGGTATGACTTGTATGAGGTAAGTAGCCTATCCTGGTAATTTTTGCCTCCCAGGGTGGACCTGCTGCGTCAGACAGACACAGAGACAGATGAGATGTGCGTCAGAGTGAAATGTGTCTCTCTCTACTTCAGCCTAAGGCAGCCAGCCATCAGTCTAGCCATCAGTCCATGTTGGGGCTGTGTTAATTGAAGTGGACGTGGTGGTGACCGTGCAGCAGCAGTCTACGCTGTGATATTAACTTATACTGATGTGGCTGATGGATGAAGAACTGTCCGTTATTGATACTGCAAACTCCAGTGTAGATTTTAGCATGTAAATCTTGGTGGGGCAAACAAAAATATATATTTTTAGTTGCATGCCAGCAAGCCACTACAAAACACAACACAACACTAAGCAATACATTAATTGCACTATAACTGTGACAAACRATGTCCACAAACTGTTTGGGCCTACATAAAGCTGTCCCAACAGCAGAGCTTTCTTTTCAGCACCRTGGAGTGAATCCTGACCACCACTACACCTGGCTATCAGCGGAGCCTTGTCTGGCAACGAAACAATTCATTCAGCCTCATTTACTGCCTTTA
The DNA here is from genome assembly GCF_002910315.2 of Salvelinus sp. IW2-2015. NCBI lineage: Eukaryota > Metazoa > Chordata > Actinopteri > Salmoniformes > Salmonidae > Salvelinus > Salvelinus sp. IW2-2015. The sequence goes on from NC_036848.1 coordinate 8,314,675, forward strand.
AAAAAACATAGCTGATATGGCTGACTTGCTTAAACAAATGTGGTTTCTACTGACAATTGAGATGTACAAACTCTGGCATAAGGGGACGACGAGCAGATAAGAGGCTATCGGTAATTTTGATTAAGACATTAATGAGCGAGCTAGGATGGACATAGTCAGTATAMCTATTTGTTCAGAACTTTTGAAATGTACAGTGTTCGAATTCAGAACATGGGCCATTCTTACAGTATTCTCCCTCTACACCAAGTCAGAACCGTAGGATAAATAAAAGCGGCATATAAGCAGACAATGAAAGCTCTTACAATATTAGATGATGATGTTTCTCTAAAACATGCAATAGGCTACATGTGCACCACGAACAATAGGCTAAATTATTAGGGGGAAAGGGACCAAATTATTAGGGTGAGGCACATGGGCTACCAATAGCTTACTACACAACATACACTTAGTATTACTTTCTTAGCTACAGTATACATACAGTATCTCCTTGGCATATTACATGACGTCAATGATCTTCAGGTTGGAGATCTAGAAAGAGGCCTGAGTCCCTGACTTACGATTTGGATGACCGTTCAAAATGTATTTTCCCAGTCGGAGCAATTTTTTTTCAGAGTTCCCATATGTCTTGTACTCACTTCAGTCTGAGATTTCCCAGTTCCGGGTTTCCAGTGGTTTGGATGCGGCAGAAGTCATGCTGGATTGACAGTATTGCCAATGTTGAATGTTAATCCTTTTAAGCCTGGAAAAGAGACCCTTAAACCAAGACTTGGACCACACACCTACTCCACTGAATAGCAGGCTACTGATTGCTTTGCAATGCTTGCAGTTAGCCACTGATTCCTTCCAAACCACTCATTGTTGATTATGCAATTTCCAACTTGTTGTGTAATGTTTATGTCCATCGGCTGATGAGCACCGATACATTTTTTCTATCATAATTTCTCTTCATATGACAAGGATTGAAAAGGATTTGCCAGTAGATTGTCGACTTGATTCATGATGATGACTGCTAGCTTTCTAGCTAAGATTTTGAAAGTAACATGTTGACATGATCAGTCCATTCAAAGCTACGGTAGATATAACGTGATTTGACGTCATTTTATCTGTGGCCGATGACCTTGAGCCTTCTTGGATGGGCACTTCTAATGTAAATGTATGGCAGCACCCAAAGGCTTATTTGCTCTCAACGTAGATTTTGTGGTGAAGTAGTGTCCCCATGAGTGGCAGAATACTGAGCCAATCACTCCACATCGAGAATATTACCAGCCCTACGCTCCGTATTTTCCACTGGCTGCCTCAACACCACAGAAAGCACTGAGCTAGGCTGAAACACCTTCATTTTGGAGCTGCCTTACWCAAGAAAGCAAAAAAGAGACCATGTTTGTATGCGGCTTTATTAACTCAATATTTTKTTACATTGTTTGCAAACTGATATGTGACACGTATTAATGCCAAAATAACATGCGAAACTGAACAAACAAAATAATTTMAAACAATTATATATACAGTGCCTTCGGAAAGTATTCAGACCTCTTGACTTTTTTCACATTTTGTTAAGTTACAGCCTTACTCTAAAACGGATTAAATAAATAAAAAGCCTCAGCAATCTCTACACAATACCCCTTAATGACAAAGCGAAAACAGGTTTTTAGAAAAGTCTGCAAATTTATTTAAAAAAAATGGGAAAATCAAAGTTATTTAAGTCTTCAGACCGTTTACTCAGTACTTTGTTGAAGCACCTGTGGCTGTGATTACAGCCTCAAGTCTTCTTGGGCATGGCACTACAAGCTTGGCACACCTGTATTTGGGGAGTTTCTCCCCATTCATCTCCACAGATCCTCTCAAGCTCTGTCAGGTTGGATGGGGAGAGATGCTGCACAGCTATTTTCAGGTCTCTCCAGAGATGTTAGATTGGGTTCAAGTCTCTGGCTGGGCCACTCAAGGACATTCAGAGACTTGTTCCGAAGCCACTCCTGCGTTGTCTTGGATTGATGCTTAGCGCCGTTGTCCTGTTGGAAGGTCAACCTTCGCTCCATATTGAGGTCCTGAGCACTCTGGAGCAGGTTTTCATTAAGGATCTCTCTGTACTTTGACCCGTTCATCTTTCCCTCAATCCTGACTAGTCTCCCATTCCCATCTACTGAAAAACATCCCCACAGCATTATGCTGCCACCACCATGCTTCACTGTAGGGATGTTACCAGGTTTCCTCCAGACGTGACACTTGGCATTCAGGCCAAAGAGTTCAATCTTAGTTTCATCAGAACAGAGAATCTTGTTTCTCATGGTCTGAGAGTCATGGTCTGGCAAACTCCAAACGGGCTGTCATGTGCCTTTTACTGAGGAGTGGCTTCCATCTGGCCACTCTACCATAAAGGCCTGATTGGTGGAATGCTGCAGAGATGGTTTTCAGAGGTACTCTGGAGCTCTGYCAGAGTGACCATCGGGTTCTTGGTCACCTCCCTGATCAAGGCCCTTCTCCTCCGATTTCTCAGATTGGCCGGGCGGCCAGCTTTAGGAAGAGTCTTGGTGGTTCCAAACTTCTTCCATTTAAGAATGATGAAGGACACTGTGTTCTTGGGGACCTTCCAATACTCCAGAAAGTTTTTGGTACCCTTCCCCAGGTTTGTGATTTGACACAATTCAGTCTCGGAGCTCTACGGACAATTCCTTGACCTCGTGGCTTGATATTTTCTCTGTCATACACCGTCAACCTTAATATAGACAGGTGTGTGCCTTTCCAAATCTGTTCCAATCAATTGAATTGACCACAGGTGGACTCCAATCAAGTTGGAGAAACATATCAAGGACGATCAATCGAAAACAGGATGCACCTGAGCTCAATTTCGAGTCTCATAGTGAAGGGTCTGAATACTTATGTAAATAGGTATTTCTGTTTTGAATTTTTAATACATTTGCAAACTTGTCTCAAAAACTGTTTTCGCTTTGTCATTGTGGGTGTTGTGTGTAGACTGATAAGAACTTGTTTTCATTTAATCCTTTTTAGAATAAGGCTGTATCGTAACAAAATGTGAAAAGAGTCATGGGGTCTGAATACTTTCCAAAGTCATATGTTATTTGCTAAACAGGTGGGGTTCTGCCCCACCTGCCCTGAATGATGAGTCACCACTGGCCAACTTAAGGTCTCCTCCTCCTCCTGTCTTGGCTCTGTAGTGGACAATAGCTGGATGGTTCAATGCTGTAGGAGTACAAAATGGAGCTCTGTGTGAGAACCACTGTGTAATTCAGAAGTCCACCCAGTATTTCCAGTATTTGAATGTGAAATGTAAGGCTGAACAGACATCACCATTCCGTTTTGTATTGGTATTGGTATTTTACCTTTATTTAACTAGGCAAGTCAGTTAAGAACAAATTCTTATTTACAATGACAGCCTAGGAACAGTGGGTTAACTGCCTTGTTCATGGGCTGAACGACAGGTTTTTACCTTGTCAGCTCTTTCACTCAACGTGGACTCAAACTAGCTCACAACAGGAAATTATTTCATGATCTGTACTAAAGCAAAGCAAGGGGGAAAAATAGTTGTCAAGGACAAATGCATTTCATGATGTGAAGATCAGCAACATGACATGGGAAAACATTGTACAGAGTTAATGACCTGTGAAAGTATGGCCGCAATAGGTCCCCCTGCAGTAATTCACCCAGTCCAACATCATGCCTCACAGGCTAGCATCAGTCCCCTGATGACATTAGCATCCAGCCTTTCCCAGTTCTTACGTCAGATAGCACGTCGATTCGGCCTACACTGATCTGTCTTATATATTGGGTAATGGGATAACTTGAAAGTATACTGAACAAAAATATTAACGCAACACGCAACAATTTCAATGATTTTACTGAGTTACGCTTCATTTAAGGAAATCAGTCAGTTGAAATTAAATTCATTAGGCCCATACTATGGAGTTCACATGACTTGGCAGGGGCACAGCCATGGTTCCAGCCAATCAGAATGGTTTTTCCCCCAAAAATGGGCTTTATTACAGAGAGAAATACTTTCATCRTCTGTCCGGGTGGCTGATCTCAGATGATCCCGCAAGTGAAGAAGCCGGATGTGGAGGTCCTGGGCTGGCACGTGGTCTGCGGTTGTGACGCACATTTGTGCACAACATTTGAGCGAAATAAGCTTTTTGTGCATATGGAACATTTCTGGGGTCTTTTAATTTAGCTCATGAAACGTGGGACCGACACTTTACATGTTGTRTTCATATTTTTGTTCAGTATAGTTCGGCTACAGTGTAGTCTAATGACTGAGAGGGGTATTTTTGTCCACTTGGCTGTCCTCCATTGCCCTTTGCTTTGTTTTGCTCCACAGAAACACCACTTTGTATACAGTAGGTGTGCTCCTCCTGTGCTGAGAACAACAACTAAATGTGAGAGCTCCTGTATGGTCCATGGTTCAGCGAGGAGCTGGGGCAAATGCTCTCTGAAGGTTTACATATATTACACCTGGCTTTACAGGAAAATAGTGATGTGATGCATATACCTATTTGCTTCCTGACCACCAGATTTGACTCATTAACTTCTAAACACTCATTAACTTCTTGGTCTCTCTTCCTGGTCTCTCCCAGTCCAATATGTCTAGTGTCTTWGCATGGCTCCTGACTCACTTGGAGAGACTTATTGGACAGAGGTGGTACCCCACTGGGCAAAAACTGGTTGAATCACTGTTGTCTCCAAATCATTTTAACCCCAAAATTCAATGCRATAACGTTGAGTCAATGTGGATAACTGATTGGATTGAAAAAAGTAATGAACGTAAGGGAAATTTGTATTTCTTTCACCAAACGTTTTACCTAAATCCAAAGAAATGTTTTGGTTTATTTCACATTGATTTCATGTTAGTTGACAACTCAACCAAATGTAAATCAAAACTAGATGTTGAACKGACGTCTGTGCCCAGTGGGACCTCTTTTACGATTATATACTATGTTCCATGAATGCTGTGCTCATCAGTATACATTAGTCTTAGGCTGGCATTCAAATAAACCACAATGCACCCACATCACACTGAACTTGACTTTCAAAGGCAATGTATATTTGAGCTGGCATTTATTGGAATGAATCTTGAACTGGAGGCAGCTCTGCAGTGATCACTACCTGGCACAGCCACAAAGTCATAAAATCTGATTTTAAACCTTACCCTGACTGTAACTACACTGCTAACCCTAACCTTAAAATGAAGACAAAAAAACCACATTATTCTTTTTATGAATTTTTACAATTTATGCAATTTTGACTTTGCAGCTGGCTCATCTAGATGAAACCGCTCARTTCTGCCTCCAGGGCGAGACTCAAGACAATCAACCTGCAGCATTTACTGCGAACGCGATTTTTACGACCGTCAAAGTAACTGCCTTTAAAAGTAGTGCATAGCGGTTTGTTTGAATCCTGGTCCTAGACAACTTAAGGTGTCATTTTACATTTTCACAACTAATGGCTAAAGTTGGATAACTTTATTTAGGTAGTAGTAGTTYTGCAAAGTCCACAAAATAACTTCTGCGGTTTTTGTTATGCACCCCGTATGCTGCACCTTCTGTTCCATGAATACATAATTAAAGTTCCTCCCTAATTGCCTATTGCCATTGCTTCATGTCAGAGCTGCATGCATTTAGTGCTAACCAAATGATTCATGTGGTCAGTTTATTGCTAACACCAAACTGTGCAATGTTTTAAAATAAATCTAGAACACCCCATGATAGGAATTAATCTCAGGTTAAATTCCACCACACTCTGCCTGCTACCTGGGGAGTGTTGTTACAACACAGAGATGTTGGTCATCATCGTGTTATTATCTTTCTATTATTTTTCATTTTTTCTCTCTGCATTGTTGGGAAGTAAGCATTTCACTGTTAGTATACACCTGTTGTTTATGAAGCATGCAACAAATACAATCTGATTTGATTAGCCCTGGGCTACAGAAAATATAGCCTCATTATCAAGGCCCTGGGCTACAGAAAATATAGCCTCATTATCAAGGCCCTGGGCTACAGAAAATATAGCATCATTTTCAAGGCCCTGGGCTACAGAAAATATAGCCTCATTATCAAGTCCCTGGGCTACAGAAAATATAGCCTCATTATCAAGGCCCTGGGCTACAGAAAATATAGCCTCATTATCAAGGCCCTGGGCTACAGAAAATATAGCCTGAATATCTAGCGGAGAGGTGGCCAGTGGGGCGAAACATTCAAACACAGTGAATGGAATTCAAGTTATACATTGAAAACGTATTAGAAAATCATTAATCAATGTTGTTGAAGAGCACATTTGGATTAATTTCAACCAAGCCCAGAGGGGACATGGAGGAGTGTAGTTAATGATTAGTATGCTAAACTGCAATGAAAAGCCAAAGAAATGCTTGTTTAGTTGCTGGCATTTAAACCGTCTCTTCCAATCCCATTAACACTGTTGCTATTTCAGTCTGTGTAAAGGTCTGAGACATGAGTGGGATGGAACAGCCCTGCCAAGTTCTCCCCAACCAACCGCCACTGCCATATTGTTCTCCGAGCAATCACATTATGTTTTTCTTTCTACCGCTCTGCAGGATGTCATGTACATTCATGAGAGCTCCTAGTCAGAATCACAGACACTATTATGTCTGTCTTTTTCTGTTCTAGTATAACAGAAGGTTTCGTATTTTAGATGTGTGTGTRTGTGTTTCAAGTTTCAAGTTTGATTATTTGTATGTACAGGTTTCTTCTCGACAATGCAACAACAATAATAAATAATACAATATAAGAATAGGAACTTAAAGTAAATGGTTCAATAGTATAGAATAAACATTTTAGC
>NC_036848.1:8322070-8363259 GCF_002910315.2 Salvelinus sp. IW2-2015
CCCTTGTCATGCTGTCTCATCTCTTCAGACTCCCCTACAATCTTCTCTAAGTGTGCGTCCTCTGACGCGAGAGTGGTCTGAGAATCTCTCTCTGGTAAATGTCACATCTGAGTACCGGGCTGCCTGACAGAGCTCATCTCCTCTAGATGAAGCAGATTGATCCACACTCAAGCCAAAAAAGCTGAGGAGGAACTGGAGTCGGAGGCTGGAGAGAGCAGAGTATGGGAGAGAGGAGAGACAGAGAGAGAGAGAGAGAGATGCAGAATACTGGGGGACTTTGAGCGGTTCTGGACCGGTTCCGACTGACATTTTGGTGTGCATAGCGCTCCGTGAATGTCGTAGGGTCCAGTATCTTATAATGCCAGAAAGCCCCATCTGCCTGCTCTCTGCTACTACTCTCTCAGTGGAGTTGACTTGAAGTGTCAGGTTTCACACCCTACATTTACATAGGGAGTGACGTGCCACATTTTCTGGCCTATCCAGACAAAGAATCGATTTTCTCTTCCTTTGAGCGAGTGAGCGCAGCTTGGGCTATGGCATCTAAAAGATGACAGTCAAATCGGATCCAGCCATTGTGGTTTCTGTCGCTGTGATATTCTCAGCCGGATTTAGAGCTCTCAACATGAAAAAAGACGAAATAATTTCATAGAATTGAAAGACCCCTTCGTGCTTAAATCTGAAGTTGCAACGAGTCTGCACACATTTGAATAGTGTCTCTGCGACGCTTAGTGAAATGTGAAATCTTATAGTAAGTAATTTATCATTTGATTGTTCCTATATTTAGAAAGCATCTCAGTCATTTCAAGCCATATTTCCCCACTTTTGTTGAATAGGAAAAAATCTTATACTGTATGATTTTTCATATTTTGGTAATATTTGTACAATGTACTTGAGTTTGTGTCCTCAAAAGTGAGTACACTTCAGCAATTTTTTTTTTTTTTAATTATCAGAAAGGTGAGTTCCAGACCTTGCAACATTACAAGTTATTGTTTATGCCCATCTCATGAACAATACTTTTGTTTGGGTATGTCTATTTAGGAGAACATCTAAATGTTGCCCTATTATTCAAGAGGTTTTAATGTCCCTGGTTATGACATTTCTGCTGTCATGCTCCTGTCATATAGCCTGACGACTCACACTAAATTCACACTAAATTCTTCCGCTGCTCTGTCCTTTGCTACCTACTTTAGTCGGAGACTGCCATCATTGAAGTTGTTTGTTGTGACGAAGGGGCAAAAGAGCCTTGTACAAAACAAAGTCATTATCGATTGGATCATCGCTAACCAATCAAAGTATCAAAGCCAATGACACATTTTCAAACYGCCGCTTYACCCACCTGTGTTCTGGCTCTGGCCCAACCCATTGGTTTCTGGACCAATCAGATGGCCCYGCATGTGTTTACATTCGTTGAATGGTCAGGGAGGTACTCAGATCCATACTAACGTCCGTGTGCGTGACCRGATCAAGGAGTCTGGGTAGCCAGGCAATAATGAATAACCCAATAACCAATGGCTCTTCATAGTAGTGTAGATCTAGAATGTGGTTGACATTGGCAGTCACTAATGGACTGACATCATACCAGGTTCTCTGGGGAGAGCAAGCATTTCCACCTTGCTCTTTTCACATTGACTAAACTACAACATGCAGACATTTGATGCTGACTGGCATGTACATATAGTAACCCTGTATCAGTGACATTTGGCTGAATAAAGTAGRTATAGAAATGCCTTGTGGGCCCATATAATACTTTATGGTTTACATCTGGGCCAGGCAGTCAGCGGTAGAGGCTGTGGTATAATGGTAGTCCTGGTGGAGATGTGACCAGTACTCAGGGGATGAGCTGTGACCCCCACCTATGTTGTGGTTGCTGTTTCCCCTGGAGAAAGGCGCTGTACCTAGTATGCCTCGGTGAAACTGGACATGCATTTGCAAGGGAGTTGAATATGGGAAAAGAAGTCACCCTGAAATAAATCAACACAGGCTGAATACATRACAGCACTGCATTCAAAATAAATATTACCTAGATATCTGCTGACTTTAACCTAAAAAATGCTTGAAACCATGGGATTAACTCAAAACAAGTAATTTTAACTTCATTATGTCAATACAATACAGCGAAATCTAGGTAACATTTACATTGTTTGCAGTGATTATTTGACTCATTTGTCTCTATGGTCCCTCATGGTGTCCAGAAAACTTGTGATTTCCCTTAAATGTAGCATTTGCACTCTTTTGATAAATAAAGTATAATTCACTTGTTTTGATGTGTTACAAAGTGCTGATGCCAGGCTCATAAAAGTGGAAAGTGAGGGAGGAAGAATCAGGAAGAATTGATGAGGAAGCAACTCTGCTCTGAGTCACCAATGTTCTCAATCATCTTTCTCGAAATGGAAAAGTTATAAATGTCACGTTTCAAATKTATTATCCAACCACTTACACTGCACAGATGGTATTTACAAAGAATTCAAGGGTAGAAAATAAGTTAGCWAAATGTTTTATGAAAATGATAACTTCAGCAGTGTAACAAGAGAAACCAGATTTGAAAGACTACTATACTGTAACAATACATTCAGTTGAATGGAACTCTCTTCTGCCAATACTCAGTCAACTGTCTCAGGTGCATGTCAACTTCTGGTCCATGTCAAACTCCAATATTTTCCTCCTGCAGTTCATAGAAAATGATTGCCTCTAAGTACGAAAATATTTGTAAAACTGGAAAAACGAAAGAAAAGCAAAAGTGAGGCGTGTAATGTTTGTAACCCAATCCACTTGAAATGGTGGTGGTCAAAATTGCATGGAGGAGTTTAAAAAAAGTAATGGCACAGTAAGAAAAGGAGCCTTTGTACATTGAAGTTAATGGAAAGATTTGTTGGCCCTTTAGTGAGCAGCATCCACATTCCAAACAACCTTAAGGGCTGTTTCCTACATTAGGGCACGGAGCATTAGGATAAGTGTGGGTGGACAGAGTTGACAGGTGGATTACTGAAGGAGTAACGGGGAAAATACACCTCTGGGCCTGATACAGTATGTCTGGGAGTCATGTATTCTGCTCTCTCTTCACGCCGAGGCACAGAGTGGTATCTATCATCAGAAGAAGACAAATTGGGTCGTTTTCAGACAACCTGATTCCTTATGCCTGAGCTGAAATCAATCGTCGGACACTGTTGACATAAGTAGCAGCACGCAGTCCTTTAAAAACCCTTCTCCCACCGTCATAGACACTTTGTCAAAACAAATAAATAGATCAATTCCTGTTTTAAGTAACTATTAGTCCTTTCTCATTTTCTGCAAGGTTGCAGTGGGTCAACAGGATACTGGGCCTGTTGTCTGGGCTGCAGGTGCTTAGGCCTGAAGTCTGGGCTGCAGGCAGGTGCTTAGGCCTGAAGTCTGGGCTGCAGGAGCTTAGGCCTGGTGTCTGGGCTGCAGGTGCTTAGGCCTGAAGTCTGAGCTGCAGGAGCTAGGCCTGGTTCTGGGATGCAGGAGCTTAGGCCTGAAGTCTGGGCTGCAGGTGCTTAGGCCTGAAGTCTGGGCTGCAGGAGCTTAGGCCTGGTGTCTGGGCTGCAGGTGCTAGCTTAGGCCTGGTGTCTGGTCTGCAGGAGCTTAGCCTGGTGTCTGGGCTGCAGGTGCTTAGGCCTGAAGTCTGGGCTGCAGGAGCTTGGCCCGGTGTCTGAGCTGCAGGAGCTTAGGCCTGGTCTGGGCGCAGGGCTTAGCCTGGTGTCTGGCTGCAGGAGCTTAGGCCTGGTGTCTGGGCTGCAGGTGCTTAGGCCTGAAGTCTGGGCTGCAGGAGCTTGGGCCCGGTGTCTGAGCTGCAGGAGCTTAGGCCTGGGGTCTGGGCTGCAGGAGGCTTAGGCCTGGGGTCTGGGCTGCAGGAGCTAGAGGTGTCTGGGCTGCAGGAGCTTGGGCCCGGTGTCTGAGCTGCAGGAGCTTGGGCCTGGTGTCTGAGCTGCAGGTGCTTAGGCCTGAAGTCTGGGCTGCAGGAGCTTGGGCCCGGTGTCTGAGCTGCAGGTGCTTAGGCCTGAAGTCTGGGCTGCAGGAGCTTGGGCCTGGTGTCTGAGCTGCCCTCCCCCCCTCCCTGCCTGCATGATACCTCTCCTCCCCTGCAGTTTGAAGGCGGTAAGGCCTGATCACTCCTGCATGTCAGCCTGTTTACAGCTGGTCTGGAGAACCCCGCTCCGCACTAGAGACTCAACACAGTATAACAACAAATATATTGATGCTGCTCCTTTACAAACATACAGTAGATTGCATACAGTGGAATAGAAAAACTCATTAAGAGGCTATGGCATAAAGGTCAATGCACTTCATTGATTGGACAATTGTTCACATTTGCCGTTAGTTCTTTTATTCATTTTTGGACTCAAAATGTAGTGAGGTTTAATCATCTCCTWAGGCAACTTTGTAACCTTTGACGAAACCAGTTTTGGGTTAGTTATGCCATTAACTGTGTGGCAGTGAGCCGTAGTACAATTCAATATCCAACCCGGGCATATCTCCCTACAGGGATGGGAGGAATATACTATGGAGCTGGACATAGTTCATACAATGGGAACAGGCTAGACAAGAGGCATACGTTAGCTTTTACTGAAAATTCTCCAATAAATAATTATGTGTAAATAGGAACCTGTTTAGCTCCAGGAACAGGAGTGGTAGAGAGGTCACATTAGTGATCTCATAGAGAATCCACTATGTAACACTACCACTTCCTGTTCAACAAGTGATCTCATAGAGAATCCACTATGTAACACTACCACTTCCTGTTCAACAAGTGATCTCATAGCGAATCCACTATGTAACACTACCACTTCCTGTTCAANAAGTGATCTCATAGCGAATCCACTATGTAACACTACCACTTCCTGTTCAACAAGTGATCTCATAGCGAATCCACTATGTAACACTACCACTTCCTATCCAACAACAAAAGAAGCATCCTTTCTTTTTCATATTTGTGAATGACTAGACTAGACATTCAGCTGTGTCCTTGTACAATGTGTTTTGGTTAAAGGCACAATGCAGCCATTTTTATATCAATATCAAATCACTTCTGGGTAACAATTAAGTACCCTACTGTAATAGTAAAAACTACATTTTTTTCAGCACTGGGCCTTTAAATAAATGGAGAAAAAAAATCTCCATCCTCTCTCACTCCTTTTTTTCTTGAACAATCTAAGACTGAAACTTCTTAGCACATTGCCAAAGTCCAGAAGTATCCATTCTCAAACATTCGAAGACTTTTCAATATTTACCAAGGTCATTAATAACAGCTCCAGCAAGAATTTGTGCTGCATACATAGCCTCAACGGTGCACTCACTCTGCTTCATCGAAATGGAGTCAAATATAATTTATAGACACACAAAGGCACATAGCCAATTGGCCAGCTGGTTTTGTCCTTCATTCAGGCATCCACCAGGTTGTTCCAGGTGATGAATCAGTGTACTACAGTTATGTGACTTCACTAAATCAATTGTGTCTGACAGAMAGAGGAGCAGTGAGAGCATTGATTTACTAGTGGTCTAACATTGTCCTATTATTATATAAAGTGTTCTCATGAACCCTCCTGTAACCCTGGTGTCTATTCACTACCTTTTCTTGTATGTTTTCTCTGTGGCAGCAATTTTATTAAATTTATTTAAAAGCACATGAAGTCCTCTGGTACTGTGAGTCTAGTGTATTGAAGTTGAGAGGGTGCAGTTAGGATCCAGTGCATCGCCTGATTCTGTTGCGTCACATCGTTATTTATCACTACCCACGGCTGAACAATGACACTATGTTAACTGTTAGCCCTCCTGCAAGGTTAGTCATGCCATAAAGTTTCACTTCATTCATCTACAGTGCATTCGGAAAGTATTTTTCCACATTTTGCTAAGTTACWGCTGTATTTTTGTTTATTTTTTCCTCATCAATCTACACACAATACCCCATAATGACAAAGCCCAAAACTTTTTTWWAAACATTTTTGCTAATTTATTACAAATAAATAACTAAAATATCACATTTACATAAGTATTCAGACCTTTTGCTATGACCCCGAAACTGAGCTAAGGTGCATCCTGTTTCCAATGCTCATCCTTAAGATGTTTCTACAACTTGATTGGAGTCCACCTGTGGTAAATTCAGTAACGCTACAATTGTCCTTACTGAGATGGGATTGCTTCTTCTCTTATTCAYCATCCTAGATTTTATAATGCAGTGCACTCCGCTTGAATGCAGTTACAATAAGTAACCACTTAGAGTGAGCCAATCTCCCTGCAGATGTGATCAATATACTGTAGGAAGACTCATCTGTAGTTGGGGCTGGAGACATACAGTAACTATGCTCATACAATGGTTTCATAATGAATGTTCTGCATGACAATTAGCAGAACTACCAGAGAATACAAGAGTCGTTTCTATTTTCGAATCAACAAACAAATGGAGCAAATGGAAAGGCCAGTTTTTCTCAAATCTCAGTMATTTCAGCAGTGACGTGTATTGATGGTGCCAAGGGAAGCCATGAACAAAAACCAAACAAAAACAACATMAAATAATGTGTTTCATAATTTTCCAAGAGGCTGAATGTGCACTGCGTCACCAAAAGTATGTGGACACCCCTTCAAATGAGCGGATTTGGCTATTTTAGCCACACCCATTGCTGACAGGTGTATAAAATCGAGCACACAGCCATGAAATCTCCATAGACAAACATTGGTAGTAGAATGGCATACTGAAGAGCTCAGTGACTTTCAACGTGGCACCGTCATAGGATTCCACCTTTCCAACAAGTCAATTAGTCAAATTTCTGTTCTGCTAAAGCTGTACCGGTCAACTGTAGTGTTGCTATTGTAAAGTGAAAACGTCTAGGAGCAACAATGGCTCAGCCGCGAAGTGGTAAACCATACAAGCTCACAGAACTGGACCGCCGAGTGCTGAAGCCCATAAAAATCGCCTGTCCTCGGGTGCAACACTCACTACCGAGTTCCAAACTGCCACTGGAAGCAATGTCAGCAGAACTGTTCGTYGGGAGCTTCATGAAATGGGTTTCCAGGGCTGAGCAGCTGCACACAAGCCTAAGATGACCATGCACAATGCCAAGATTCAGCTGGAGGGCTGTAAAGTTCACTGCCATTGGACTCTGGAGCAGTTCTCTGTAGTGATGAATCATGCTTCACCATCTGGCAGTCCAACGGACTAATCTGGGTTTGGCGGATGCCAGGAGAATGCTACCTGCCCCAATGCATAGTGCCAACTGTAAATTTTGGATGAATAATGGTATGGGGCTGTTTTTCATGGTTCGGGCTAGGCCCCTCAGTTCCATTGAAGGGAAWTCTTAATGCATACAATGACAATGATTCTGTGCTTCCAACTTTGCGGAAGTTTGGGGAAGGCCCTTTACTGTTTTAGCATGACAATGCCCCCGTGCMCAAAGCGAGGTCCATACAGAAATGGTTTGTCGAGATTGGTGTGGAAAAGCTGAATGGAAGCAAGTCCCCGCAGCAATGTCCCAACATCTAGTGGAAAACCTTCCCAGAAGAGTGGAGGCTGTTATAGCAGCAAAGGGGGGACCAACTCCATATTAATGCACATGATATTGGAATGAGATGTTTGACGAGTAGGTGTCCACATACTTTTATTAATGTAGTGTATCTCACTGGAGAACGTATCCGAGCGAGAAAAACAGTGCCCCTCTGTTTCTGTATGTGTAGCCCATCTATCTGAAGCTGTCTAGTCAAAAAGCGTATGATATTGTTGCCACCCGTAACATGAATGCAAGGGAAGCCAGCGAGCATTTGGCCTCCCTTGATAAAAGAAAAAAGTACAATAATATCCAATCAGCGTTGAGCCTAACTGAGCGAACTCAGCTTTGAATGGTCCTGGTGCACCAAAAAATGTCACATCAGATCGAGAGCAATACACCATTGACAGGTACAACAATTGAAGTTGTATCTTGTTGTGTTGTTGTCCTCTGGTGGCTAGCTAGCGAGCTAAAATTAATACATTGTGCCCCTGGCCTGAGAGGATGGGAGTTCAGTATGTAGCTAGATGTAGAAGGCTAATGTTAACTAGCTAACGTTTCCCACGACATGAAGTTAGGCTAGCGAGCAAGCATTTTAGACAGGTAGCCTTGGAAAACAAAAAMTKAAAGCTTGTACTGTATGACAGAGTGATTTCGTCAACATGAAAGAGAGGAGGATGGCATTGGCGTTTCTCTACAAGTAGGGTGAGTCAACATGTATTTTCTACTTACACATACACATACACACACACAAACAACACAGAAATCAGAACCATGGACAGCCACATGATATCCAGCTTACGTTGATTGGACTAAATTGTTTTTGGTATCTTTACGTTGTCCCGTATTAGACTTAGCTTCGGTGATTTGACGATGTTGAAATGATGAAGTTGAAATGGTGCTGGAATAGTGGAAGCAGCTCCTGTTTTCATTGCGACTTGGGTAACAGTCCAGTGTTGTAAATCAATAGAYGTGTAGTAGTCCGAAGATGTAGGAAACATGACCTTGCTTGACGATGCAGTAAGTCATGTAACTGTTTGTTACATGCAATATGCTTTGTGGACTCCACCGGACAGATGTTGCTCTCCAGTTTTGTGATGAAACAAATGTATGGTTGAAATTATTCTGCCACTGTGTCTTCTTATTGTTTCRGCCTTAGGCCTATATATCASGGTTTCAAGGCATATGATCTAACAGGTTATAGAGCAAACAACGCAATTATCACAACACATAGGTTGCAATATGGCTTTTTTATCTGGTATGGCTTCCCCGGTGATTCTACTCACGCACCGCTACTGCATTTCAGTACAGAGAATCAGATTAAAAAGCTAATTATCCATCCTAGCTGGTGTCCATCTTGCGTCGACTAGATGTGTCAGCAGAATGGGTTTTAGAGAAGCTTACACGAGCACTGGGACTGTGGATATTGAGACAGGACATTGTGTTCTACACAGAGTCAGTATACAGCAAGAAAGGTGAAGGTGCATAAAAATGGCGTCCCACATTTACTTACCACAAATTCCTTGTTTGTTTAGTTTGCCGTATTGTATGTTGCTCTCCGTTACTCTTTTTTTGAGAGTATACTGACCCCAATTCTAGCTCCAAGAAAGTGGGAATTTAAAAAAATGAAACAGTAGATGGTGCTGATTTACTGGSACATTGGACCATGTTGCGTGGTGTAGTTAAAGAACTCTGTAGGTAGTGCTAAAAACAATGACCTCATATCTGAATTCCTCCATCTGCCTGCACGTTCACCATGATCTACTCTGATAAGACAACCCAGCTTTTTTGAGAATGATAAAAGGTTATTGTTATTTTTTTATTACTTACTGGAAGTATTTTTTCACAGGTATGACCTAGTGTATCTGATAGATGAAGGTTCAGAAATCATAGGCTACAGTAATAATTACAGGTATAGGCCTAATCAGCCATATTGTATTTGGTTAAGTAATTCATGGTAGGATTATTCAGAATATTAACTGACATGCTTTAATTGCAAATATGACAACACAAGGTTTACTTCCCAGGGAGCCTCCACCAGCTGCAGATGTTGAACATTGAGTGCTTAACCATAGATATAGATCCATTCTATTCAGTCAATTTTTTTGTGCATAATCATATTTATCACCCTGCTATGTTAAAGTGGAACTGACCGCGTTTTAACTACTGCAGATATGAAACAGACAATCATAATATCAGTCAGAAATGTAAAATTCCCAGTTTATGCTACAGAACCAACTTTACAATAGGTTTTTAAAATCGGTTCTATATGACTCAACATTCCCTGACGTTCACGAAGGCATTGTTGGCAGAATAGATGGATGCAGTTCWATGCATGACTAATATAACTCACCAATGCATTTCTTGGTAGTCCAAAAAATATTGCTATCAGGTTGTAAATCACAGCTGGCCTGGTATATTGTTTGCTGCCTTCATTCGGGATGCACTGTTTCAGTTTCAATTGCTCAATATTTTGGACAAAAATGGACGAATGTAACTAAGGCTGGGAATGTCAATACAATCAAACTAGCAAGGGCAACGATCAAAAGTCAGTCATAACGTGGCTAATAGGCTACTGTATCTATGTATATAGCTATTTATTTAGCAAGCTAAAAACACGGAGCCTAACGATGTCATGTCATGTCATTGGAGAAGTGGGTGAGTGACTGACATTTTCCCCTCATTTTGTTTTTTGGTGGCTATACACAGCTAGAGATGCAGGTGTCATTTGGTTAGCTAGCAAGAACTTGAACAACTGTTATCTAGTTAGCATATCTCTTGTGTTCGCAAATTCCATCTGACTATCTACTCCGATTTCAGAGCACTCTCATCTGAGTGTGCCAGAACATAGAATAACTGATTAATTTACGAATGCACCTGCTGAATAAGACAAGTGTCAGTAAACRTAG
Source organism: Salvelinus sp. IW2-2015 (assembly GCF_002910315.2). NCBI lineage: Eukaryota > Metazoa > Chordata > Actinopteri > Salmoniformes > Salmonidae > Salvelinus > Salvelinus sp. IW2-2015. The sequence continues at coordinate 8,332,473 of NC_036848.1, forward strand.
GCAAAAATAAGCAATAGTTTGTCACRAACACTCTAGATAACATGTAAACAGCCTAACCAGCTCTGCTACGGCAAGTAAAATGGTCAGAGTGAGGTGTTCTCTCATTTGTTTCTGGAAGGAGCTAGATAGCAAGCTAGCCAACTTTAGGGTGCTTGATTGGGACAAGCATGTATCGGCAGGCAAGCTGCAGAAAGACGAGTAGGCTACAATTGCCCATCATTATCATTGTAATTTTTATGGCCAACTAGCTGAAACAGTTTGAGAGGGTTTATCTAATGTTCCTTCTTTAGATTTTAGCTCATCTTTGCTCTGGCTAGCGTTAGTTGTTGATTCTGTGTATCTAATGTTCCTTCGTTAGATTTAGCTCATCTTGTTCTGCTAGCATAGTTGTTGATCTTGTGTATCTTACTGTTCCATTCGTTAGATTTTAGCTCATTCTTGCTCTGGCTAGCTTAGTTGTTGATCTTGTGTATCTAATGTGTTCATCTTAGATTTTTAGCTCATCTTGCTCTGGCTAGCATTAGTTGTTTGATTCTGTGTATCTTACTGTTCCTAGTTTGATTTTAGCTCATCTTGCTCTGGCTAGCGTTAGTTGTTGATCTGTGTTATCTTCATGTTCCTAGTTCGATATTTAGCTCATCTTGCTCTGGCTAGCTTAGATTGTTGATCTTGTGTATCTTCTGTTCCTAGTTCGATTTAGCTCATCTTGCTCTGCTAGCGTTAGTTGTTGATCTTGTGTATCTTCTGTTCCAGTTCGATTTTAGCTCATCTTGCTCTGGCTAGCGTTAGTTGTTGATCTTGTGTATCTTCTGTCCAGTCGATTTTAGCTCATCTGCTCTGGCTAGCGTAGTTGTTGATCTTGTGTATCTTCTGTTCCTAGTTCGATTTTAGCTCATCTTGCTCTGGCTAGCGTTAGTTGTTGATCTTGTGTATCTTCTGTTCCTAGTTCGATTTAGCTCATCTTGCTCTGGCTAGCGTTAGTTGTTGATCTTGTTGTATCTTCTGTTCCTAGTTCGATTTTAGCTCATCTTGCTCTGGCTATGCATTAGTTGTTGATCTTGTGTATCTTCTGTTCCTAGTTCGATTTTAGCTCATCTTGCTCTGGCTAGCGTTAGTTGTTGATCTTGTGTATCTTGTTCCTAGTTCGATTTTAGCTCATCTTGCTCTGGCTAGCATTAGTTGTTGATCTTGTGTTTGTTTATGTGCATAAACTGAGGGAGAGGAGCGCCTACCTTTCATGGTTCAATCAAATCAATCACATTTATTTATAAAGCACTTTTTACATCAGCAGATTTCCCAAAGTGGTGTACAGAAACCCAGCCTAAAACCCCAAACAGCAAGCAATGCAGAGGTACTGTAGAAGCACGGTTGTTTGATCAATAGGACTGTACAGTTCCCAAATGTAAGAGGACTCCCGTGGTATTTACATATTTTCAGAWATCCATTTAGGTGTATTTTGTGGCTTTTGGGGAATGCGTTCTAATGATCTAAAGTYGCGCTGTTGCAACTGCCTGTAAACACACAGTCCAGTTCAAATTGAATGATTGCAGGCCCGTGTGGCAAATGGCTTGTTTGTATAAAGGCCTAATGTAGCTCTGATTGGCTATAGTGCACCGGTCGGCGTAGACTCCAGTCTTGGACAAGWAAATATGTTTTTATTCGGTTTTATTTACTGCAGTGTCTATTAATTTTCCAAATGCATGGCCAATTTCCCAATCTATATTGCTATAGAATTTTCACAAATKCCTTAGTATACGTATTTCCCAAACAAGAATTTATGAAAATGTGAAAATGACCATATCTAAGTGCTCGCTTGTCAGAAAATGTTTAAATAAGTGTCATATTCTTCCTGGSRGTGTATATGAACAGATTTTGATAAGATTTCATGTTGCTAAAACGCTGTCAGTTCCACTTTAATGTCAGGTATTTTAGTCACTGCTGTGGTTGAATATAAATCTTCCCTCTTCATCAGCTGGAAAAACTGCCTTCACTCTGTTCTTTTCTGTCTTCTTAGTGTCTCTTGGTTTAAAATGTAAACTGAATTTAGTCACACGAGACAAAGAACCGGTAAAATGAATGTTCCACTCTCCCTTGATGTTGATTCATTTAATATTGCTGTAGAAATAGTCAGGGAAATGATTCTAATAGTCAGGGAAATGATTCTAATAGTCAGGGAAATGATTCTAATAGTCAGGGAAATGATTCTAATAGTCAGGGAAATGATTCTAATAGTCAGGGATATGCTGCTGGTTCAATCTTCACTCTGTGCCACAGCAGAGTGAGGAAGCAGAAACCAGGGACACATAGGTGGGAAGTTTTCTACGTTGTTAGGGTTTTATTTAGCTGGGGGGCATAGTTGGGTGAAGAGTTTCTTACTAGGTCCTAGGATTGTTGAGGAAGGAGCATGCTTCCAAATTGTATATGGGCCACTCTAAAGTGAACCTTTTTTGCAATTATATTTACTTTGATCTAAAGTAAACTATTCGTTTTTGTCACTGTACTGATGTTTTTCTGTTAGTTTTAACGTGTTGAGTTGAGTTGGCGTAGTATGAGGGGTGCAGCACCATGGCCATCATGCCAGACAGAGAGAGGGAGAGAGAGAGCAGGTGGGCCTCAGAACAGACAATCAAAGCTAACTGTCTCGTCTTCCAGCACACAAATCGAAAGTCATAATAACAGTTAATACGATACCACTTCCACAGTATGTCTACCGCATATGTCTTCTAGCCCTAGTTAGATAAGCCTAAACAGACTGCTAGAATTAACAAGGTTGTTTTGTTTWAAAAAATACTATAATGATGTTTATAGACATGTTTTATGTGCCAATCAATGTTCAGAGAAGTATAGATGTCAGGTGCCTTTCTAGTTTTCAGAATCTGATCTGTTGTTTTTTGGTTGGGTCTAATTGTTGCCGAAATGTGGAATCCATGCAGTCACATATCTGAAAAGTAATCACAATTTGACAGAAGCAAAAAGTGAGGCTTTCCATTTGGTACAGCTAAATGTTTGCTGCCCAGCTGCTAAAACTGCCTCTCTATGTAAATGCATTGTTGCATAATTCACGTGTTGCATTTGATTTGGCTGTGATAGAATAGGACCTGATTACTGTACTCCTCTGAATGTGGCGATGCACATTCTCATCCTCCTGTTGGATTCTATTACATTACAAAGAGGAAGGAGAAAGTCTCCTCACAAGTCTCCTTTCCTTAGGTTTACATAGGTCAACTTAGGTCAACTTGCACATTCATCTTCTGCACATCCTACCATTCCAGTGTTTAATTACTATATTGTAATAACTTTGCCACCATGGCCTATTTATTGCCTTACCTCTCTTATCCTACCTCATTTGCACATGCTGTATATAGATTTTTCTACTGTATTATTGATTGTATGTTTGTTTATTCCATGTGTAACTCTGTGTTGTTGTATGTGTCGAACTGGTTTGCTTTATCTTGGCCAGGTCGCAGTTGCAAATGAGAACTTGTTCTCAACTAGCTTACCTGGTTAAATAAAGGTGAATAAATAAAATAAAAAACACACAGTAGAATTGACTGCTTCCTTGAACCATACCATTCAATCTTATTAGTTTATGATTTAAAAATGTWAGAGGATAACATTTTATACTATACTCTCTTAGCCTAAAAATTGACAAAGTACTAGATGGAGTATAATATTTATTACTAAGTGTGGTACAACCAAARAAGTGTCATGATAATTCCTCTAATTTTCACCACTAAGTGCATTCAGTAGGACTAACAATCAATTAGAAGGAAGAAAAGTGTCAGTTGGTATCAGTTACTAATGGTCCATTGAGTAACAGCACWTTCATGTTGTGGCATATTTCTGGTTGACTTTGTAATGTTTATGTAAAATATTTGTTACCTCCTTTGCTTAACTATTAATGAGGCTACAAATAGGAGTGTTGAGCTCTTGATCACACCTCTGAGGAAGACAGATACCAATGCTACTGTCTCCCAGATGTTTATTGGACCCTTACTTAACCAACAACGGCCCTAAATTAAAACAAGCACAAAACACTAAGTTCTCTGTTGGCATTACAGCCTACAGTATATCAATATAGTACAGCTAGGTTATCCTCAGCCGAAACCTCTCCTACGGTTCARCAAGAATCACATGGCACTCTCACTGCTGCCTACCTTATATTTTTCACATTGAGTGCACGTCTGCCAGGTGTGGATAATAAAGAGACTCTCGCTCCACTCGATGGCCTGGAAAGASTGGAGGGAAGTGTGTGTTCCAGCCAGCCAGGTCTGTAGAAGTGGTTCTGGGCCTGACGGACCGGTTCTGTACTGCAGCCTGCAAATGTCCCTCTCCTCAGCCTCACTGCCAGGGCTCGGACTGCAGACAGGGGAACTTTCCTCATTTTCAGGCATGGGAGTATGTCCACTCAGAGAGCTTGGAGATAAGGCTCTCCATCCTCTAGCTAGCATATACTGTAGGACTGTACGCAGGCCTCTGTCAGTCTACTGGGGGGAGGGTATACAGGCTTTTATCAGTCTACTGGTGGGTATACAGGCCTCTGTCAGTCTTCTGGTGGACATACAGGCCTTTATCAGTCTACTGGGGGGTATACAGGCCTCTGTCAGTCTACTGGGGGATATTTTAGGCCTTCTGTCAGTCTACTGGGGGGTAATGCAGGCCTTTATCAGTCTACTGGGGGTCTACAGGCCTTTATCAGTCTACTGGGGATATAGAGGCCTTTATCAGTCTACTGGGGAGTATACAGGCTTTATCAGTCTACTGGGGGATATACAGGCCTTTATCAGTCTACTGGGGGGTATACAGGCCTCTGTCAGTCTACTGGGGGATATTTAGGCCTCTGTCAGTCTACTGGGGGTATACAGGCCTTTATCAGTCTACTGGGGGTATACAGGCCTTTATCAGTCTACTGGGGGATATAGAGGCCTTTATCAGTCTACTGGGGGGTATACAGGCCTATGTCAGTCTACTGGGGGTATACAGGCCTCTGTCAGTCTACTGGGGGATATTTAGGCCTCTGTCAGTCTACTGGGGGGTATACAGGCCTCTGTCAGTCTACTGGGGGGTATACAGGCCTTTATCAGTCTACTGGGGGATATTTAGGCCTCTGTCAGTCTACTGGGGGGTATACAGGCCTCTGTCAGTCTACTGGGGATATACAGGCCTCTGTCAGTCTACTGGGGGGTACAGGCCTCTGTCAGTCTACTGGGGGATATACAGGCTTCTGTCAGTCTACTGGGGATATACAGGCCTCTGTCAGTCTACTGGGGGATATACAGGCTTCTGTCAGTCTACTGGGGATATACAGGCCTCTGTCAGTCTACTGGGGGATATAAAGGCTTCTGTCAGTCTACTGGGGGATATACAGGCTTCTGTCAGTCTACTGGGGGATTGCAGGCCTCTGTCAGTCTACTGGGGGTATACAGGCTTCTTCAGTCTACTGGGGGATATGCAGGCCTCTGTCAGTCTACTGGGGGGTATACAGGCCTCTGTCAGTCTACTGGGGGATATACAGGCTTCTGTCAGTCTACTGGGGGATATTTAGGCCTCTGTCACTCGGGAGATACAGGCCTCTGTCAAGTCTACTGGGGGATATACAGGCCTCTGTCAGTCTACTGGGGGGRAAAAGTACAGTACTGTTCCAATCCTCCTGTTTTGTTTACTTAGTAAGAAGCACTTTCCAATTTGCACAGGGACTGGTGATGTTATGTTAGAAACAAAGCAGTGTTTTTTTTAACGTACTGCGCTGGAATCTGAACAATGACTGACTTCTGAGACTGATTGGCAGTTATTTGTCACTCTGGTATAAAGGATTTTTGGAGACAGGTGCAGGAATACACAATAGGAGTTTTTAATACACCCAAAACAAACACGTTTACAAAAACAACAGAGTATGGGTACACCTTGTTGAATGCCACGGGACGATACCCATAGTACACAATATATAAAGCATGCAGCTTAACAGCTGAACCAACGTATAGGTACTCACACCACCAACGGACATGGGAACAATAACCGACAAAGACAGAGGGAACAGAGAGCACATGTATAACATACTGATCAGGGAAAATGGGAACCAGGTGTGTGTAAGCAGACAAGACAGTCCGGGGTTGATGATAATGAATCCCGTTCAGTGAAGCCTAGAAAGCCGCTGATGTAGACCTCCGGAACTGGTGAACAGAATGAGCAGCAGTACCGGAGGGATCCGTGACATTATGASGCAAAAACAAGACCTCTCATCTCTGAGACTGCCAGCTGAGTTCACCTCCATGTCAATACATTGTTAGTGGAGRGAGAGGAAAAATCAAAGGGATTATGTAAAATGATTAGGCAGTGAACAAAAAACACTATGTGGCTGCTTGATGGCCTCCATAGTTACCTCTCTGTGGGTACGTCCGGAATGGCACCCTATATAGTGGACCCTGGTCAAAAGTAGCGCACACTATAGGGAATCAGGTGTTATTTMATTGGTACGCAGCATGTGTGTGTTATCCTGAAACAGAACATGCAGGGAGAACTTGGCTTCCTGTGATCTGGTTTCTCCTCAATGGCCACGTCATCAGGAGGATAGCAGTTTACATRCTGACGGCCCACTCCATCATTTACATTATTCTACATAGTCTCTAACTGGGTCATCGGGAACTGTGTCTGTATGATAATTGTAAGAGTCAGGATAAAGAAACATGTTTTTAACACATCAAGAAGATGTGTGTATGATTTCACAATTACTAAAGTAGTAATTATTTCACTTAGATGAGTATGGTTGTATTACTTGTGCAATTTGACCTAGATGGATTGTGTGTATGTATTGATATGTAGGCTACATGTAATTTTTTTWAATTGATGTAGTTCTGTCCTTGTTTATTAATGTTCTGTATTATGTCATGTTTCATGTTTTGTGTAGACCCCAGGAAGAGTAGCTGCTGCTTTCGCAACAGCTAATGGGGATCCTAATAAAATACCAAAATACCAAAATGTATGTTAAGTTGTACATTACTCAAGTTAATGACTAAGCTTCTGTAATTAGGCTACTGGTTGAAGACTCATTTTAGCTTCCACTGATCACAGCATGACATCTCACATTGTCTGAAGATTTTGTCATGTAGATCCATAAATGTAACACTAATTAATAATGTTTACTTTGAATTATTGGTAGCCAGGTTTTTCCGTCATGATGAGTCGAAGTGTAAACAAGGAAACAMAATTACAGTACCAGTCAAAAGATTGGACACACCTACACATTCAAGGGTTTTTCTTTATTTTCACAACTTTCTACATTGTAGAATAATAATGAAGACATCAAAAATATGAAATAACACATATGGAATCACATCGCAACCAAAAACGTGTTAAACAAATCAAGATATACAGTATTTTAGATTCTTCAAAGTAGCCACTCTTTGCCTTGATGACAGATTTGCACACTCTTGGCATTCTYTCAACCAGCTTCATGAGGAACGATTYTCCAACAGTCTTGAAGGAGTTCCCACATATGCTGAGCACTTGTTGGCTGCTTTTCCTTCACTCTGCGGTCAGGTCGGGTGATTGTGGAGGCCAKGTTATCTGATGTAGCACTCCATCGCTCTCCTTCTTGGTCAAATAGCCCTTACACAGCCTGGAGGTGTGTTGGGTCATTGTCCTGTTGAAATCAAATGATAGTCCCACTCAAYGCAAATCAGATGGGACGGCATATCACTGCAGAACGCTGTGGTAGCCATGCTGGTTAAGTGTGCCTTGAATTCTAAATAAATCACTGACAGTGTCTCTGTAAGGGGTGTGTATCTGGTGGCAGGGAAGTCAGACGCAGGAGAGCAGAACTTGATAATAGCCGGAGCAGTTTAATAGTAAAACCAACGGCATAAGAAATACAAATTATGGGCACAATAACCCGACGCGCACCAGTCAAACAAAATGTGCACAAGCACTTACAATAAACAATACCACACAAAGACATGGGGGGAACAGAGGGTTAAATACACAACACATAATGGGGGAAATGAGAACCAGGTGTGTGGGAAATCGAGACAAAACTAATGGAAAATGAAAAATGGATCGGCGATGGCTAGAAGACCGTCGACGTCGACCGCCGAACMCTGCCCGAACAAGGAGAGGCACCAGCAAAACACCCCCATACCTTCACACCTCCTCCTCCATGCTTCACGGTGGGAACCACAAATGCGGAGATCATCCGTTCACCTATTCTGTGTCTCACAAAGACACTGCGGTTGGAATCAAAAATCGCAAATTTCGACTCATTAGACCAAAGGACAGATTTCCACCAGTCTAATGTCCATTGCTAGCGTTTCTTGGACCAAGTAAGTCTCTTCTTMTTATTGGTGTCCTTTACTAGTGGTTTCTTTGCAGCAATTTGACCATGAAGGCCTGATTCAYGCAGTCTCCTCTGAACAGTTGATGTTGAGATGTGTCTGTTACTTGAACTCTGTAAAGCATTTATTTGGGCTGCWATTTCTGAGGCTGGTAWCTCTAATGAACTTATCTGCAGCAGAGGTAACTCTGGGTCTTCCTTTCCTGTGGCAGTCCTCATGAGAGCTAGTTCCATCATAGCACTTGATGGTTTTTGCAACTGCACTAAAACATTTTTTTAAAGTTCTTGAAATGTTCCGGATTAACGGACGTTCATGTCTTAAAATAATGATTGACTGTCGTTTCTCTTTGCTTATATGAGCCATAATACGGACTTGGTCTTTTACCAAATATGGCTATCTTCTGTATACCACCCCTATCTTGTCACAACACAACTGATTGGCTCAAATGCATGAAGAAGGAAAGAAATTCTACAAATTAACTTTTAACAAGGCACACCTGTTAATTGAAATGTATTCCAGGTGACTACCTCATGAAGCTGGTTGAGAGACTGCCAWGATTGTGCAAAGTTGTCATCAAGGCAAATAGTGGCTACTTTGAAGAATCTCAAATATAACATATATTTTGATTTGTTTTAACACTTTTTTGGTTACTACATGATTCCATATGTGTTATTTCATAGTTTTGATGTCCTCACTGTTATTCTACAATGTAAGAATTAAGAAAAACACTGGAATGAGTAGGTGTGTCCAAACTTTTGACTGGTACTGTATATTAACAATATCTTGCCAAAGGCTGCTCTATTTTGAGAATATATCATATTCTTAGTTAAATCCTATGTAAGGGTTGCTTTTCCAACAGTCCATATCACAGTGATTAATGGTAGGCCTAACCTATTTTAATTGAAAATTAAGAGATACAAAATCATCAGAAAAAAGTGATATGACAGAACAATTTACTCGGGGAATCTGCCTTGCAAATCCACATGTTCAAGCAATTCATTTTACCATGAATGTCACCACAATTTATAGCCTGCCATACCTGCATCAAACAAATTTAAACCGAGACGATTTTACCTCCTCAATGAAAGACCAAGCGAAAGAGGAGGGACTTGAAGGTGCAATTTGCTGGCAATACCGAGGTCTCGCTTTCCAAGCATTACATCCACAGAACAGCGCGAGGTGCCCCACGCGTACCAAACCGTCCAGCCGTTCACATTTGCGCTCATACTTCCGACTGCGCTCAGGATACATGGACAACTTTTTCGCTTTGTGAATGTCAGCAGGGAACATCTCTGAAATTGTAGTCACAAATAAAACTGTTCACTTCTTAACTGTGTTTTGATACMAKTCGAAAATGTGATTTCTCTCATGGGGATATAGCGTCGTACCATGGTTTTGGAACCTGGCGTCTCCACCAGGACATGGTAAGTGTACTGTACGAGTATAATTGTACGTTATTAGTTACCCCTTTATGTGGAAATAGCTTAAGTCATATATGTATTGTATAAAGTGTGTATTATTGATGCCTATATATACATTATTATGAAAGTTAATTCTAGGAAGGAGGACAGGACAGCTACTATTTGCTGTTGTCCCCAACTTTTACACTCTAATTATGAAATTGCCATTCTTCTAAAGTTGTAAATCAATTTATTGATTTGTTTAGGAATCATGCTGTGGTATTGACCCAGCTTTTCATACATGTGTTGTGAGAGCTACTGTATATTGGAGATGGCCCCCAGCACTGTCATAAGGCGTTTTAGTGTAGATAGCACAAATATGGATGGGTTATGGATTATGGACTGCTGTTACATATGACCATCACTGTATCATAGTTATTAAAAACTCAGACCAAATGTATACAAGGAGTATTGGAAACTATCTATATTGAAAAAGATGAAACACCACTGCATGCCTATAGCTACTTAAAGTCAATCATTAGAATAGTCACATTTTAGATGGTTTCAAAGTAGCAAAACCCTCTTAATTTAACTACACACMTTTTGTCCACATGTTGCCTACAGTACTATGTAATAACTCATTGTTATTAGTGTGCTTTTTTATGTCTTTATATGAACACTGCAGTAACATTACATCTGACACTTACATTGACTCGTTTTCATTTATTTATTATTTAACCTTTATTTAACTATGTACACTGACACATTACATACGCTAGCCATGCAGACTATTTGCTAGAGCAATCAAGGTTAACCAATGTACCTTGATCAAAGGTTCTCCAGACATGCCTCTCTTCACCTGGCTCTGATAACATCCTGATTATCATTCAACTGTTTCCATACACCCTGTTATGTTTAGTTCCGCATTTATCTGTAATGCAGTCCTATATCATCCTTCGCTTTCAGTCAGTATTTCCGTTGACTGACAGTCATATGCTACACTGGGCAGTAACTCCACTCTCTGACTAATCAAATCAAATGTATTACGCCTAAAAGCTTCACAAGAGTACACCTCTGATAAACCACAATAAATCTTTGGGCACTGTTTATGAATTCTTACGGGCACTGTTTATGAATTGTAATCAKTATCTACAGCAGCTATGCTTCTGTTGATGCTGGGGTTATAGATCACATGTGGTCATGTCTGTTTGGCTGATTCTCCGAGACAGACAGCGATCAGAGGTGTATAAAGCTGAGACTGAGAGCCAGGGGTCAAGGCAAGGCGAGTGTGTTCTGATGATTAGCTGGAACGACTAGAAGGGTGTTAATCTCTGCTCCATTGTGAGCTTCCCGTCTGTCCGCCCGCCCGTCTKTTTGTCTGTCWATCTGTCTGTCTGATTGTCTGTCTATCTGTCYGCCTGTCTACCTTACTGCTTGTCTTTCTGTCTGTCTATCTGCCTGTCTGCCTGCCTGACTGCCTGTCTGCCTGGTCAAAGTGAGCTTACGCAACAATCCAGGGGCCAGTCAATAAGGTGGTGGCGGTGCCATGCGATGGGCATGGTAGATACTAGTGAGAGGATGTGTCCTGATTAATGGCACGGAATGGAGAGGGCCTTGTTGGAGGGTCAATAGTCTCCACTTTCACATCACATTAGAACTCTGTGCAGCTGAAGGTTAGACATGAAAACAAACTCTCTTATAGCTCCATTCGTATGTACACTTTACTCCCAGTCCCAGAACTCTCTGAGAAATTATATATAATCTGAAGCTCTTTGTCTGTCTCATGGCCCGTACACAGCCAAGGCTCACACCGTCCTGTCCTGTTCCATGAGTTGAGCTGAGGAGAAAGCGAGGTTTCTCTCTATTCGATTACAGGACTCAGTGTAGACATATCAAACTTTATCAAATGTWTTTTTGATAGGTAGAGGACTACTCCACATGTTCACTTTGTAGAAATGAGTTCATGGATTTGGCAGAGGAAGTACAGCATGGGATTCCTGTCCTTATACTCAGTTCGTAATAAGAATGACTTGTTTGATGACTTTCTGCATTGCCATTTCTTCCACAATTACTCTAGGGCTCCTGAACACCGTTATCAGTATGACGAGCAGAACATGAAAGCTGAATATAAGACTTTGTTTCACCCCAGTTGCTAATTCTAGACCATTTKCGCTGACCCCAGAAATGAACAGTGAGAGAACAATTAGACATGATCCTGTCTCTGCGATTTCTCACCATTTCTTCTGTTGGTCCAACCTCAGTACTGTAGACAGATTTGCTGGGTAATTAAAAAAAACATTGTTTAACCTTTATTTAACTAGGCAAGTCAGTTATTAAGAACAAATTCTTATTTACAAGGTGCTGCTATTAATTGTTTATTGCACGTGTTCCTACTATTGGTTATAATTACTGAACTGAGCCTCTACTGACTGTGTGAATGAAACAATTATCATAAGATTACTGAGAGACTGGAAAACATTTAAAAAATAAAACTAGTTTTCATAAAGCATTTAGTCCATAAAGCTTATGAAAACAGCTTTAAAATAATTTGTTAGTTGTGGGTCATTTATGAGAAAAGAGAATGTCCTGACTGAGACCCAATCACATTTTGTAGGAAAACCACAAGAGGGGAAAGTAGCTATTCAGCTAGCATACTGTAACAGTCCCTTTTCTTAATCCTCAGTAAACATATTCAGTAATTGATTAAGTTATATCATTTGCATCATTGTGGAACAAATGTTTCAAAATCAGGCATAGAGGAATAAACAGACAATGATTTTTTTCCCATTCCATTATGGCAGTGCTGTACTATCCCTGAGTGCTTTCCTTTTTTGATTCCATCTCTTGTATTTGCCCTGGGTGGAGAGATTTTTTTTTGTTTGTGAGGATTTCTAAAACTCAGACAAGCAAGTAAGTAGTGGATCACCACAGGCACTGTCCTCATTATGAAAATCCTATTTTTAGAGATGTTTTCACAAAACAGATATGCTGGCACACACACACACACACACACACACACACACACACACACACACACACACACACACTGAATTAACATAATATTTATATTTACATATAAATAAATGATATGCTATGATAGAGAGTTGAGTTCCACTCTAAATGTTATGAATGAAAATAATGAATTGGGGCCCTTGTTGACATAAAACAAGTCCTGTATGACACCTCTAAGTAATGCTTATCACACATAAATATAATGATGTCACTTAACCATCACAGTACACCTGAGTGAGCAGGAGGTGTAGACTGTAATGAGGGTAATACTTCCTTGTGTTTTTGTCATTAGAACCTTCTAACCTTCAGAGTTCCAAAAGAATATGTTACTGTAAATAATATGTTACTGCAAATAATATGTTACTGTAAATAATATGTTACTGCAAATAATATGTTACTGTAAATAGTAATGTTTAACTGTAAATAATATGTTATGCAAATACTATGTTCCTGTAAATAATATATTACTGTAAATAATATGTTACTGATAACATGTTACTGTAAATAATATGTTAATGCAAAATAATAGTTTACTGTAAATAATATATTAACTGCAAATAATATGTTTACTGTAAATATTATGTTCTGTAATAATATTTACTGCAAATAAAAATGTTACTGTAAATAATATATTACTGTAAATAATATGTTACTGCGAATAACATGTTACTGCAAATAATGTATTTCTTCTAGACTTTTGGGGTTGGAATGGTGGACATATTTGTCAGCCTCAAACAAACTGTCAGCCTCAGACACCCAGTAGATAGAAAACAAATTGTCAGCCTCAGACACCCAGTAGATAGATAACAAACTGTCAGCCTCAGACACCCAGTAGATAGATAACAAACTGTCAGCCTCAGACACTCAGGAACCAAATTCTTTGACTTCCGCATGTATTCCCAAGAGCCAGGCCCTGAATAGACTCACAGAACCCTGCGTAAACATCCAGAGCCTGGCCCTGCATAGACTTTCAGAGCCTGGCCCATAGACTCTCAGTGCCTGGCCCTGCATAGACTCCACGAGCCTGGCCCATAGACTCTCAGTGCCTTGCCCATAGACTCCCAGAGACTGGTCCATAGACTCTCAGAGCCTGGCCCAAAGACTCTCAGAGCCTGGCCCATAGACTCCACGAGCCTGGCCCATAGACTCCACGAGCCTGGCCCATAGACTCCCAGAGAATGGCCCATAGACTCCACGAGCCTGGCCCATAGACTCCCAGAGCCTAGCCCATAGACTCCACGAGCCTGGCCCATAGACTCCCAGAGCCTGGCCCATAGATTCTCAGAGCCTGGCCCATAGACTCCCAGAACCTGGCCAATAGACTCCCAGAGCCTGGTTCTACCTTAACCTCGGTGACTCGCTCTCCTCTCTTGAGATCTATTGTGCTCTGTTTGAGCGAGAGTTGACTGAACAAATCTCCAGTTTATAGGTTTGTTTGAAATGTTAAAGCGTTCCTTATGTTATGTGCCAGATCAATTTGTCCACTGGTCCGGAATGAAAATGTACATTTGGTGAAATTCATAAGAGAGAGAGAGATATGTGCCAATGGGAGCACTAGAGCTGTAGCTAAATACACGGGATAGCATTCCACGGTATAGCATGCCACGGGATAGCATGCCACAGGGATAGCATGCAACGGGGATAGCCATGCCACAGGGACAGCATGCAACGGGGATAACATGCCACGGGATAGCATGCAACAGGGATAGCATGCCACGGGAACAGCATCATGCACGAAGATTAGCATGCCACAGATAGCATGCAACGGGGATAGCATTCCACGTGAACAGCATGCCACAAAGATAGCATGCCACGGGATAACATGCCGCGGTGTAGCATGCCACGGGAACAGCATGCCACGGAGATAGCATGCCACAGGGATAGCATGCCACGGGATAGCATGCCACGGGACAGCATGCCCCAGGGATAGCAGAGCTTTAAGGAGAGCCTTATCTGAATTTTTTATACAATCACACTGCCTTTATGAATTAGCTTTACTATGCACCTGCTCTTATACTGACGTCAAGCAATGGCAACATAAACTTAGCCAGTGATGTATTCACCCAAACAAATGGCTCTTATCTTTTCCCCTATCTTCAGTTTATTTGAGTTGAAGAAAGTTGCTTTACATTAAGTAAACACATTATTTACTCACTGTAGAACATCAGCAATTTACAGTATTGGCAATCCTTAAATGAAAAGTTGTACCAGAGCATTAACAGATATTTTTATACTTCAGAAGCTTGTTGTTAGGAGACCAGTCATACGTTAGTTTTAATACACCTTCTTTTACACTCAGTGTAGTTAATGATATTTGCAATAGCATTAACTACACCAAGTGTAAAAACATTTTGCATGGTGAAATATGAGCTGAAGTTTTCAAGGAAATGTCTGGCACAAAGCTGTAGCAACAGCAGCTGCTCTCACTCTCTCTCTCGCTCTTTCTGCCTCCTCTCTCCCCACCACTGACACTTCCCATCTCTCCCTCTCTCTCTCTCTCTCTCTCTCTCTCTCTCTCTCTCTCTCTCCTCTCTCCCTCTCTCTCTCTCTCTCTCTCTCTCTCTCTCTCTCTCTCTCTCATCTCTCTCTCCCTCTCTCTCTCGCTCTCAATCGTCCCCGTCTCTCTCTTGCTCTCTCGCTCACTCTCTCTCTCTCTGTGTCTCTCCCGCTCTCTCTCTGTCTCTCTCTCTGTCTCTCTCCCACTCTCTCTCTGTCTCTCTCTCTCTTTCTCTTCCTCTCTCTCTCTCTCACTATATATATTTCCCCCTCCCTCCGTCTCCGGTCCAGACTCCAAACCATTCATTTACTCTACCCCCTGACTGGCCAGGACAAGTCTCCCAAGTTTTCTTAGACCCCGGATGGAAGAGACAGGGCTTCATACACAGCAGACAGAGGCAGAGTACTTCTTTCTATAATCCATCACAACCTTCTCCTCTCTACTCTGCTCAGTGGGATGGTTTGTATAAATTTGCACAGGAGGCGTGGAGCAGAGTAGAGTGCAGGCAGAATTCCTTGGCCTTGCAACATCAGATTTGATAGAAGTCCATGACACCCAGACAGCAAACTGTGAGCTGTGTTTACCCTTAATGCAAAGCAAGTGAGAAATCATGCTAGTTTATTACCACAGGATGAGATGCCTGCCACTCTGTCCTCAACCCCATGACCTCTGAACTATGCTATAAATACACATAGCTCTGTCCTCCCTGGACTCTTCAACTGAATTTCACACTGCAGCATTCTCCCCTGTGAGTTCAGTAATATCACAAATATGCACCCTAGCTTACTGTACAAAGGTTATGGGACTTTATTTTGAGATCAAATTTCCACTCTAGTCTGATTCAGGATGACATATGTCCAATTTCAGTTCCCATCAAGAGTTTAGTGGAGTTTAGTGTTGTTTACAGTTATAGTGCATTAGGAAAGTATTCAGACCCCTTGACTTTTTCAACATTTTGTTACGTTACAACCTTATTCAAAAATGTATTTTCCTCATCAATCCACACACAATACCCCATAATGACAAAGCAAAAACAGGACTAGATTTTTTGGCAAATTAATACAAATTTTAAACTGAAATATCGTATTTACATAAGTATTCAGACCCTTTACTCAGTACTTTGTTGAAGAACCTTTGGCAGTGATTACAGCCTCAATTCTTCTTGGGTATGACGCTACAAGCTTGGCACACCTGTATTTGGGGAGGTTCTCCCATTCTTCTCTGCATTGCCTCTCAAGCTCTGTCAGGTTGGATGGGGAGCGTCGCTGCACAGATATTGTCAGGTYTCTCCAGAGATGTTCAAGTCCGGGCTCTGACTGGGCCACTCAAGGACATTCAGAGACGCACTCATGCGTAATCATGCGTTGTCTTGGCTGTGTGCTTAGGGTCGTTGTTCTGTTGGAAGGTGAACCTTCGCTCCAGTCTAAGGTCCTGAGCACTCTGGAGCAGGTTTTCATCAAGGATCCCTCTGTAATTTGCTCCATTCATCTTTGCCTCGATCCTGACTACTCTTTCAGTCCCTGACGCTGAAGAACATCCCCAATGCTGCCACCACCATGGTTGACTGTAGGGATGATGCCAAGTTTCCGTCAGATGTGACGCTTGGCATTCAGGCCAAAKAGTTGAATCTTGGTTACATCAGACCAGAGAATCTTGTTTYTCATGGTCTGAGRGTCTTTAGGTACCTTTTGGCAAACTCCAGGCGGGCTGTCATGTGCCTTTTACTGAAGAGTGGATTCCGTCTGGCCACTCTACCATAAAAGCCTGATTGGTGGAGTGCTGCAGAGATGGTTGTCCTTCTGCAAGATTCTCACATCAACACAGAGGAACTCTAGAGTTCTGTCAGAGTGACAATCGGGTTCTTGGTCACCTCACTGACCAAGGCCCTTCTTTCCCAATTGCTCAGTTTGGCTGGGCAAGACGTCTAGAAACGTTTCCAGCTCTATTAAGAGTCTTGGTGATTCCAAACTTCTTCCATTTAAAAATGATGGAGGCCACTGTGTTCTTGGGGACCTTCAATGCTACAAATTKTTTTTGGTACCCTTCCCCAGATCTGTGCCTTGACTCAATCTTGCCTCGGAGCTCTACGGACAATTCCTTCGATCTCATGGCTTGATTTTTGCTCTGACATGCACTGTCAACTGTTGGACCTTATATAGACAGGTGTGCCTTTCCATATTATGTCCAATCAATTGAATTTACCACAGGTGGACTCCAATCAAGTTGTAGTAACATCTCAAGGATGATCAATGGAAACAGGATGCACCTGAGCTCAATTTTGAGTCTCATAGCAAAGGGTCTGAATACTTATGAAAATAATGTATTTCATTTTTTTACTGAAAAACATTTGCAAAAATTTCTATAAACCTGTTTTCGCTTTGCCATTATGAGGTATTGTGTGTACATTGATGAGGAAAATATATTTTTGAATAAGTCTGTAACGCAACAAAATGTTGAAAAAGTCAAGGGGTCTGAATACTTTCCTAATGCACTGTATTTAACAACTATCAAAAGTTAAAGTTAACGATGCACACAGCCATTAGTTTTGAAAGTGGGTCCCTGTTTTTTGAGTACTACGCCATCCATTTTGTGAGATATGTTACGTATTTTGCAATTTGTGTGATATGGTACAAATCCAACGTGTGCAATATGTTATGAATTTGTTTTGCTTAAGATCCCAGAGTGTTGTCTTTAATCGTAGAATATAATGTTGATATAGGCCAGCTCTTTATTTTGGTCAGTTCTGCGGGAATTCCTGTCATGTTATTGTGTTTCTTGGGGAAATCTTTCATTTATTCGTATTATTTTTAATATTGTGAAGAATGTTGCTTGTTTTCAAAGTGATCAATGCAACAGAGTTGTCTGGACAGCTCCTGACTGGACCTAGATGGTGGAGGATCCATCCTACATCCGGACACATAAAACATGTTAAATAGCAAAAGCTCCCAATATCTTTATCATGTGCTCATGTTCTTTTTAAGAWTTATGGTTTGCCCATGAGAAAGGTTTGCAGTATGTACGATTCATTTTTCTGTTCTGTTCTGCAAAAAAAGGTTAAGGGGAAAGAGAAAACATTCTATTAGAGGAAGTGTCTAAATTTCAAATCWATAGCAAACTTGTTTCATTTTATGAAGCTCAAAGAGCCTCAGCATGCTGCCAATGGGAATGACACTGATGCCAGCTGCTATTATTGATTTGTTTAAGCTACTGTTTTTAGAGGCTTTGGTGTGAATGGTGACGCTGCTTGACATTGGCTGAGTCATACAATTCACTATTCAGACCACCTGTGTCTGTGTTTGAAAGGCTCTGATCCTCTGGTTGAGCTTTCCTGTCCTTTAGTACGTTTTATGGTCAAATACTGCACATTTTTGACAGACAAAGACCAGAAACCATATTTTCCATAAATGTTCTATTAATCAATTTGAAATGTTGTCCATAAAGGTTCACATTCACCCCCAGTACAAAGAAAGGAAAATGTATACTAACACATTTGTTTTTAGGTTAATGTTTAATTTTAACCGAACAGGAACTGAATGTTAGTCGAGGTAATTGAGATAATATGTACATGTAGGTAGAGTTAAAGTGACTATGCATAGATAATAAACTCTGAGTAGCAGCAGCGTAAAAGATGGGGGAGGGGGGCAATGCAAATAGTCTGAGTAGCCATTTGATTAGCTGTTCAGGAGTCTTACGGCTTGAGGGTAGAAGCTGTTAAGAAGCCTTTTGGACCTAGATTTGGATCTCCGGTACCGCTTGCCGTGTGGTAGCAGAGAGCAAACAGTCTATGACTAGGGTGGCTGGAGTCTGACAATTTTTAGGGTCTTCCTCTGACACTGCCTGGTATAGAGGTCGTAGGCTGAGCAGTTGCCATACCAGGAAGTGATGCAACCAGTCAGGATGCTGTTGTAGAACTTTTTGAGGATCTGAGGACCCATGCCAAATCTTTTCAGTCTCCTAAGGGGGAATAGGCTTTGTCGTGCCCTCTTCTCGACTATGGATGGGTATCGTTAAGATTTTAATTGTATTACTACTCTTACCGATACTGCTTATCGATCCAGTACTTTAACAGTATTCTTATCGATTCTTTTTTGTTATTTTTTGTTAAAACAAAAAATCGAAAAATATTAAGAACAGAATTAACATTGCTTTATTTTCTGAAATGTAAAACAAATAAAATAAACAATTATTTACAGCAAAAGAAACAGCAATGTTTTGAACAAATCACTATTATAGACTCTAATGTTGTGATGATGGAAATGTAAAACAAATGAAATAAGCAATATTTTCCTGCAAAAGAACGTAGATCGGGCAACGAGAGATGAACCACGAGCTAGGCAGTCGAAAACTGTGCATTTCTCTGCCTGTACATGATGCACTTTCGATAGATGTTTGGACAGATTGCTTGTGTTTCCGCCCTTACAAGCAAAAGTCGTATTGCACTTGTGGCAACAAGCATTGTCAGCATCTACTCTGGTGAAGCGTAACCACACATTTGAACGTTTAGCTCTCTCCGCCATCGTCACTAAACCTCGAGACTTCTTTACTATTAGATTTTGTGCACCAGCTGTTGTTTACAAATATACACAGACCGCCACCCCTTGTCTTTCCAGAGGCTGCTGTTCTATCTTGCCGATACAGTGTAAAGCCCACCAGCTGTATGTTATCCATGTCGTCGTTCAGCCACGACTCGGTTAAAAATAAGATATTACAGTTTTTAATGTCCCGTTGGTAGGATATACGTGATCGTAGTTCGTCTATTTTATTATCCAATGATTGTATGTTGGCCAATAGGACCAATGGTAAAGGCAGATTACCCACTCGCCGTCAGATCCTTACAAGGCACCACGACCTACAGTATGTCCCCGATATCTCCGTCTCTTTCTCCTGCGAATGATGGGGATGAGGGCCTTGGCGGGTGTCTGAAGTAAATCCTTTGCGTCCGGCTCGTTAAAGAAAAAGTATTCTTCCTGTCCGAGGTGGGTAATCRCTATCCTGATATCTAGAAACGTTTCCAGTTCCTGCTTTTCCATGTTAAACTGGCTGGCACAGACCAATGGGCCAGAGCCTCATTGGTTCATTGTTCCAAGTTTCCAACACTTTCCAAAGGAGGTATTTATAGTCTTGGGATTATTAGTGCATTCATTAACTGCACACTACATGACATTTGGACAGACAGTCACATGAATCTCCCATTTTAGTCATTTGTCTTTAWTCAGGTTCATAAGCCAGCCACACAGTCATGCAACACTTGTATTGCTTGCATAATGTCACCAGGATTATGGCACCAATAAACCGACTCATTCATCTTTGCCCCCAATTTCTTTATTATATGGCTTTGTGCTGTATACAGTTAGGTTAGAAATACACATTTATTTGACTGTTAGTGTAGCCTACATAACTGTTTGTGTCACAGGATTAAGGGATTTCACATACTTGTCAACATGTYTACGTCAAACTGGCAACCCGACTACTAGTGTATATGAACATGAATTATATGACTGCTGTTGCTGTTGCCGTTACCCTTTTCCCTATTATTTGGAGCCGTTTAAATCAAGGGCCGTGTAATTGTYAAGTAATAGACCCTAAAACTCTTATTTGTTACTTTTTTGTTACGCTAATCAGTGTAATGGTTGTCATTATACTTGTGAATATGGCCCAGTAATATCATATCAGGCAACATAGGKGCTACCTTTATGTTTGTCAATATTRAATGATTATTACTGATGTAATGGGCCATAAAGTATAATGGGATAAACAAAGTAGTATCTTTCCCATTTCAGGATGCCAGGTTGGGATTTTAGTAATCCTATACTCGATAAAGCCTTTTTATACCTTTAATGTGCAGGCTCTTAAGATGCTCTGACAGCATTCATCATTATTACATATCCTTAACCCTTGAGGGAAGTTGATCGTTTTTTGTTGTTGATTATGCCTTGGATAGCTTTATTCTTAACAGTCAGGGACAACAATAGTGTTTTGCTCGCTTTGAAATAATTTGAATATTGCCAATTTATGGCCTACGGGACTGAATAGGAAATGATGGACATTCTGGAAGACTTTGGACTTTGCTCAGAGGTCTTGAATACAGAGGAGGGAACCCAGACTGTTTCTTAGTGAATCGTAAAATTGTAGGGCGTGTTAGGTTGTAAAAATATGTAAACCATTCAAATCAGTGTGAGACAGGAGGTTGTATTGTTCTGAGGTGAAGCAGTCAGCTTGTGGTTAAATATACGTTCCTTTACAAGGCATTCTCCCTCCCATGTATTGGTGAGCAGGTCTGTGAAGTTGCCACTGTACTCTTTTTAACGTGTTACTGTAAGACCACCTCGATCAGCAGCACATTATAATGTGTGCCATATTAGTAAAAGTTCTTGGATATACAGCCTTTTATGGTCTTTGTGAAAGTACAAGTCAACACCACTCAAACAGTTCTACAGGAATCCCATCTACTCTACTGGGAACGTTACTGAGGTTATTACTGTTTATGTCTGTGGAGGTATTAAAAACGTAGACATGAGCGGGACCTATAGGGATTTTAGAATTACCCATAAAGATACTGCATTCCAGATGGGAGGCCCAATGCAAACCCTAACGATATGTAACTTTAGCACTACCTCGCTGTTCTGAAACCCACTAGAGCCAATGTCCGTGACCCCGGGGAAATGTAATTAGCATAATACAGCAATACCCATCAAATTCCATCTGTTTTTTTTCTTCAGTCCACCGCATCCGCCTTTGTCGGCCTTCTGTATCTGTGGTGGAAGGTGGTAGAGCTACCGTGCTGTTTATTAGACCTGGAGACMTCCCCAAAAATCGATCTTCTCATGAAAACGTCTGTAGCGTCCAAATGGYATGGGCTATGGAAAGATGGTACTCTCACGAACACSATGGTGTTCTCCGTTTTGCTCTACAACCCCCACAAGTGTCACAGGACTGGTCTGAGGCAGAAGAGGCTGCCGAGGGGAGAACGGCTCATAATAATGGCTGGAACGGAGCAAATGGAATTGTATCAAACACCTGGGATACCATTTCACCTATTCCGCTCCAGCCATTACCATGAGCCTGTTCTCCCCAATTAAGGTGTCACCAACCTCCTGTGGTCTGAAGGTAACCTGGTACCAGACTGAAAAATGAATGGAAGTGATAAGGGCATTTCCACGTAAAGGTATACGGGTAATTCCATAATATTTTCTTTCTTCTTTTTTTCTATCTATCAGATATAATGCAGACACATCAAAACGTACTTCCTTTTGATTTATTTTTGGACTCTGTTTTTCCATGTGTGAGTCTGTTATTCAAYGTGTTTCTATGGGCTAATAGCARTAAGGCCAAATTCAATGTTACATCAATCATTTTTTAATATWTTTTTTTTATATCTACAGGGGTCCTAAAATGTACCATCTTAAAACAATTCCATATGTTAGCTTAGTTGAAACCCATCCTCGGGCCCTTAGGCCTTCATTTGTTTTTACTTTGTTTTTTAAAATGTATTTGAGTTTTTTATGTAACTTTTCTTTGRATTTCTTCCACTTTGACATGCAGACAATAAATGGGCCTATATACAGTATACTGTGTTACTATAGTGGTGAGGGTGCTTCACTTTGAAGTGTGTGTGTATATCAATTATACTTCTGTATTGAATGTGTGGCTTTTCAGTAGTCATGGCAATGAGCATACCTTAGGAGATGGAATGAGAGGGTACTAAGTACTGAATGGGACCGCTTTAGTTGTTACATCCCTCCAACAATAGCCACATTTCCAACACCACTCTAAGGTGTCTTCAGCCAGGTTATCACAATCTGCCCTTGCCTTCGAGCCAATAGGTGCAGTTTGACTTTTATATCTTTGGCCATAGAATTTTAAAAGGCTCTGAGTCAGAATATTGAGGCCTACAATGAATTTATTCCTCTCAAGGCACTTATGTAAAGTCCAGTGTTTTTATTGGTCCTACTCCTGCAGCTGGTATTCTATCAACAGAAGAGTCATTCTCTAGTATTAGCAGCTCTAAGTAATACTGTTGAAACACACTGCTACAGTCTATTGCTATTTTGAACATTTGGTGATGACTTCAATCTGAGTGTTTGACAATGGTGAATGGTTAGTGAATCACCATTAGTGAATGGTTTGACAATCACCTCAGGTGTTGTATTTATACCTGCTGAAGCATTTTCAAACACCAAGTTCAGCTTCTTTCTGTTTCATAAAATGTCCTGAACTCTTTTTGGTGCTCTGAACCGTTCTGTCATTTACATTCGGGGGGAAAAAGTCTATGAAATATCATCGAATGACTTCTATTATAATGAATCAATATCATGCTGATAAACAACCTGAGAGGGGTTTTAGATAGTCAGTCACAGCAGAAACTTCTCTCTGTAATCTCTCCCAATGACATCAGTGGATTGTTAGTTAGCCTACTGACTCCATAATCAATCATTAAACTCTCCTAATTAATTTTAAATAGTTGTTCTATACTTATAGGAAGTAATGTATGTTTTGGGAGATAAAGAGATACTCTGGAGGCATGGCTGCACACTGTATCCACATGATGTGCATTATTAATGGTTTGGCAAATTGCTATTTTCATACTCGGCTGCATCCACATGCCCAGAGCAGAGCTGAGAGCGTTGGTGCCGAGCAGGAGAACTCAGTAAATATGATGTCAGGAGTAGCACAAGTAAGAGCATTAAGAGCCCCAAAACCATCATTAAACCCAAATTAGCATTTAAATGAAATTGGAAATCCATCAGGGAGAGTGTGTGTAGTATTCAGTATAATGAGAAAGTTTCCTTGAGGCTGATGCTGCTTTTGTGGCATGCGGCATCCCCCACACCCAACAGTAACAGGTTGGCTTCTACCTGACACATATGGTTCCCTCGGTGCATTAGTCCACAGTYAAATTAGGGAAAAGTTGAAAGGAAAATGTCTTAAATTTGTTGAGTAGTAATATATCAAATATCATTATATCATGGTAAGTGAAAGTATAAAACTTGTGAAAATTGTTAATAGTGATTGAATGAATACACTGTCTGGATCAAACCTTAGACCAGGAACAGGAAGCAGCCAATGATTTGGAAATATGTGGCAAATGTGAGTCTGGTAAGAGGTCAGAGGTCAGACGTCATGTTCCTTGATTAGGATGGGGGATTAATGAGCTGTGGACCAACAGGGGAAACCTGAGCCAGATGACAGGGTGTCCCTCCACAACACAACGCTGGACCATCAGGGGAAACCTGAGCCAGATGACAGGGTGTCCCTCCATGTTGGTTCCAGCGTTGTGGTTGTGGAGGGACACCCTGCATCTGGCTCAGGTTTCCCCTGTTGGTCCAGCGTTTGTGTTGTGGAGGGACACCCTGTCATCTGGCTCAGGTTTCCCTGATGGTCCAGCGTTGTGTTGTGGAGGGACACCCTGTCATCTGGCTCAGGTTTCCCCTGATGGTCCAGCTTGTGTTGTGGAGGGACACCCTGTCATCTGCTCAGGTTTCCCTTATGGTCAGCGTTGTGTTGTGGAGGGACACCCTGCCATCTGGCTCAGGTTTCCCCTGTTGGTCCAGCGTTGTGTTGTGGAGGGACACCCTGTCATCTGGCTCAGGTTTCCCCTGTTGGTCCAGCGTTGTGTTGTGGAGGGACACCCTGTCATCTGGCTCAGGTTTCCCCTGTTGGTCCAGCGTTGTGTTGTGGAGGGACACCCTGCCATCTGGCTCAGGTTTCCCCTGTTGGTCCAGCGTTGTGTTGTGGAGGGACACCCTGCCATCTGGCTCAGGTTTCCCCTGTTGGTCCAGCGTTGTGTTGTGGAGGGACACCCTGTCATCTGGCTCAGGTTTCCCCTGATGGTCCAGCGTTGTGTTTGTGGAGGGACACCTGCTCATCTGGCTCGGTTTCCCCTGATGGTCCAGCGTTGTGTTGTGGAGGGACACCCTGTCATCTGGCTCAGGTTTCCCCTGTTGGTCCAGCGTTGTGTTGTGGAGGGACCACCTGTCATCTGGCTCAGGTTTCCCCTGTTGGTCCAGCGTTGTGTTGTGGAGGGACACCCTGTCATCTGGCTCAGGTTTCCCCTGTTGGTCCAGCGTTGTGTTGTGGAGGGACACCCTGCATCTGGCTCAGGTTTCCCCTGATGGTCCAGCGTTGTGTTGTGGAGGGACACCCTGTCATCTGGCTCAGGTTTCCCCTGTGGTCCACAGCTCATTATATCCCCCTCCTAATCAAGGACATGAGTCTGACCTCTGACCTCTTACCAGACTCACATTTGCCACATATTTCCAAATCATTGGTGCTTCCTGTTCCTGGTCTAAGGTTTGATCCAGCAGTGTATTCATTCAATCACTATTAACAATTTTCACAAGTTTTATACTTTCACTTACCATGATATAATGATATTTGATATATTACTACTCAACAAATTTAAGACATTTTCCTTTCAACTTTTCCCTAATTTGACTGTGGACTAATGCACCGCAGGGGGAACCATATGTGTCAGGTAGAAGCCAACCTGTTACTGTTGGGTGTGGGGGATGCCGCATGCCACAAAAGCAGCATCAGCCTCAAGGAAACTTTCTCATTATACTGAATACTACACACACTCTCCCTGATGGATTTCCAATTTCATTTAAATGCTAATTGGGGTTTAATGATGGTTTTGGGGCTCTTATCAATCAAATCAAATCACATTTTATTAGTCACATACACATGGTTAGCAGATTGTTAATGCGAGTGTAGCAAAATGCTTGTGCTTCTAGTTCCGACAATGCAGTATAACCAACAAGTAATCTAACCTAAACAATTCCACAACTACTACCTTACACACACACACAAGTGTAAAGGGATAAAGAATATGTACATAAAGATATATGATGAGTGGTGGTACAGAACGGCATGGCAGATGCAGTAGATGGTATAGAGTACGGTATATACATATGAGATGAGTACTGTAGGGTATGTAAACATAAAGTGGCATAGTTTAAAGTGCTAGTGGTACATGTATTACATAAAGATGGCAAGATGCAGTAGATGATATAGAGTACAGTATATACATATGAGATGGGTAATGTAGGTATGTAAACATTATATTAAGTGGCATTGTTTAAAAGTGGCTAGTGGTACATTTTTACATAATTTCCATCAATTCCATTTTTAAAGTGGCTGGAGTTGAGTCAGTATGTTGCAGCGGCCGCTAAATGTTAGTGGTGGCTGTTTAACAGTCTGATGGCCTTGAGATAGAAGCTGTTTTTCAGTCTCTCGGTCCCTGCTTTGATGCACTGTACTGACCTCGCCTTCTGGATGATAGCGGCGGTGAACAGGCAGTGGCTTGGGTGGTTGTTGTCCTTGATGATCTTTATGGCCTTCCTGTGACATCGGGGTGTAGGTGTCCTGGAGGGCAGGTAGTTTGCCCCTGGTGATGCGTTCTGCAGACCTCACTACCCCTCTGGAGAGCCTTACGGTTGTGGGGCGAGCAGTTGCCGTACCAGGCGGTGATACAGCCCGACAGGATGCTCTCGATTGTGCATCTGTAGAAGTTTGTGAGTGCTTTTATGTGACAAGCCAATTTCTTCAGCCTCCTGAGGTTGAAGAGGCGCTGCTGCGCCTTCTTCACAACGCTGTCTGTGTGGGTGACCAATTCAGTTTGTCCGTGATGTGTACACCGAGGAACTTAAAACTTTCCACCTTCTCCACTACTGACCCGTCGATGTGGATAGGGGGGTGCTCCCTCTGCTGTTTCCTGAAGTCCACAATCATTCCTTTGTTTTGTTGACGTTGAGTGTGAGGTTATTTTCCTGACACCACACTCCGAGGGCCCTCACCTCTCCCTGTAGGCCGTCTCGTCGTTGTTGGTAATCAAGCCTACCACTGTAGTGTCATCCGCAAACTTGATGATTGAGTTGGAGGCGTGCATGGCCACGCAGTCGTGGGTGAACAGGGAGTACAGGAGGGGCTCGAGAACGCACCCTTGTGGGGCCCCAGTGTTGAGGATCACGCGGGTTGGAGATGTGTTACCTACCCTCACCACCTGGGGGCGGCCGTCAGGAAGTCCAGGACCCAGTTGCACAGGGCGGGGTCGAGACCCAGGGTCTCGAGCTTGATGACGAGTTTGGAGGGTACTATGGTGTTAAATGCTGAGCTGTAATCGATGAACAGCATTCTCACATGGGTATTCCTCTTGTCCAGATGGGTTAGGGCAGTGTGCAGTGTGGTTGCGATTGCGTCGTCTGTGGACCTATTGGGTCGTAAGCAAATTGGAGTGGGTCTAGGGTGTCCGGTAGGGTGGAGGTGATATGGTCCTTGACTAGTCTCTCAAAGCACTTCATGATGACGGAAGTGAGTGCTACGGGGCGGTAGTTGTTTAGCTCAGTTACCTTAGCTTTCTTGGAACAGGAACAATGTGGCCCTCTTGAAGCATGTGGGAACAGCAGACTGGGATAAGGATTGATTGAATATGTCCGTAAACACACCAGCCAGCTGGTCTGGCGCATGCTCTGAGGACGCGGCTGGGAAGCCGTCTGGGCCTGCAGCCTTGCGAGGGTTTAACACGTTTAAATGTTTTACTCACCTCGCTGCAGTGAAGGAGAGCCCGCAGGTTTTGGTAGGGGCCGTGTCAGTGGCACTGTATTGGCCTTAAAGCGGGCAAAAAAGTGTTTAGCTGTCTGGGAGCAAGACATCCTGGTCCGCGACGGGGCTGTTTTCTTTTTGTAATCCGTGATTGACTGTAGACCCTGCCAATACCTCTTGTGTCTGAGCTGTTGAATTGCGACTCGATTTTGTCTCTGTACTGGGACTTAGCCTGTTTGATTGCCTGCGGAGAGAATAGCTGCACTGTTTGTATTCGGTCATGCTTCGGTCACCTTGCCTGGTTAAAAGCAAGTGGTTCGCGCTTTCAGTTTCACGCGAATTGCTGCCGTCAATCCACGTTTCTGGTTTGGAATGTTTTAATCGTTGCTGTGGGTACGACATCGTCAATGCACTTCCTAATGAACTCGCCTCACCGAATCAGCATATTCGTCAATATTGTTGTTGGACGCGATGCGGACATATTCCAATCCGCGTGATCGAAGCAGTCTTGAAGCGTGGATTCAGATTGTCGGACCAGCGTGAACAAGACCTGAGCGCGGGAGCTTGTTGTTTGAGTTTCTGTTTGTAGGCTGGAATCAACAAAATGGAGTCGTGGTCAGCTTTTCCGAAAGGGGGGCGGGGAGGGCCTTATATGCGTCGCGGAAAATTAGTATAACAATGATCTAGGTTTTCCCAGCCCTGGTAGCACAAGCTCGATATGCTGATAGAATTTAGGGAGTTTTGTTTTTTAGATTAAGCCTGTTAAAAATCCCCAGCTACGATGAATGCAGCCTCAGGGTGTGTGGTTTCCAGTTTACAAAGAGTCAGATAAAGTTCGTTCAGGGCCTACGATGTGTCTGCTTGGGGGGAATATATACGGCTGTGATTATGATGAAGAGAATCCCTTGGTAGATAATGCGGTCGACATTTGATTGTGAGGAGTCTAGATCAGGTGAACAGAATGACTTGAGTTCCTGTGTGTTGTTATGATGATCACACCATTCTCGTTAATCATAAGGCATACCCCCCCGCCCCTCTTCTTACGGAAAGATGTTTGGTTCTGTCGGCGCGATGCATGAAGAAACCAGCTGGCTGCACCGACTCCGTTAGCGTCCCTTGAGTTGCCATGTTTCCGTGAAGCAGAGCACGTTGCAATCCCTGATGTCTCTCTGGAATGCTACCCGTGCTCGGATTTCATCAACCTTATTGTCAAGAGACTGGACATTTGGCGAGTAGTATCTAGGGAGTGGAGCGCGATGTGCCCGTCTCCGAAGCCTGACCACGAGACCGCCTCGTTTGCCCCTTTTTCGGCGTCGGAACGGTCGCCGGCTGGGATCAGATCCATTGTATTGGGTGAAGGCAAAACACTGGATCCGTTTCGGGAAAGTCATATTCCTGGTAGGAACGAATGATGAGTTGACTTAATCGTATATTCAGTAGTTCCTCCCGACTGTATGTAATGAAACCTAAGATTACCTGGGGTTCCGATGTGTACTTAATGCTCTACTTGTGCTACTCCTGACATCATATTTACTGAGTTCTCCTGCTCGGCACCAACGCTCTCAGCTCTGCTCTGGGCATGTGGATGCAGCCGAGTATGAAAATAGCAATTTGCCAAACCATTAATAATGCACATCATGTGGATACAGTGTGCAGCCATGCCTCCAGAGTATCTCTTTATCTCCCAAAACATACATTACTTCCTATAAGTATAGAACAACTATTTAAAATTAATTAGGAGAGTTTAATGATTGATTATGGAGTCAGTAGGCTAACTAACAATCCACTGATGTCATTGGGAGAGATTACAGAGAGAAGTTTCTGCTGTGACTGACTATCTAAAACCCCTCTCAGGTTGTTTATCAGCATGATATTGATTCATTATAATAGAAGTCATTCGATGATATTTCATAGACTTTTTCCCCCCGAATGTAAATGACAGAACGGTTCAGAGCACCAAAAAGAGTTCAGGACATTTTATGAAACAGAAAGAAGCTGAACTTGGTGTTTGAAAATGCTTCAGCAGGTATAAATACAACACCTGAGGTGATTGTCAAACACACAATGTACACTAACCATTCACAGCAAACACTCAGATTGAAGTCATCACCAAATGTTCAAAATAGCAATAGACTGTAGCAGTGTGTTTCAACAGTATTACTTAGAGCTGCTAATACTAGAGAATGACTCTTCTGTTGATAGAATACCAGCTGCAGGAGTAGGACCAATAAAAACACTGGACTTTACATAAGTGCCTTAGAGGAATAAATTCATTGTAGGCCTCAATATTCTGACTCAGAGCCTTTTAAAATTCTATGGCCAAAGATATAAAAGTCAAACTGCACCTATTGGCTCGAAGGCAAGGGCAGATTGTGATAACCTGGCTGAAGACACCTTAGAGTGGTGTTGGAAATGTGGCTATTGTTGGAGGGATGTAACAACTAAAGCGTCCCATTCAGTACTTAGTACCCTCTCATTCCATCTCCTAAGGTATGCTCATTGCCATGACTACTGAAAAGCCACACATTCAATACAGAAGTATAATTGATATACCACACACACTTCAAAGTGAAGCACCCTCACCACTATAGTAACACAGTATACTGTATATAGGCCCATTTATTGTCTGCATGTCAAAGTGGAAGAAATCAAAGAAAAGTTACATAAAAAACTCAAATACATTTAAAAAACAAAGTAAAAACAAATGAAGGCCTAAGGGCCCGAGGATGGGTTTCAACTAAGCTAACATATGGAATTGTTTTAAGATGGTACATTTTAGGACCCCTGTAGATATAAAAAAAAATATTAAAAAATGATTGATGTAACATTGAATTTGGCCTTACTTGCATTAGCCCATAGAAAACATTGAATAACAGACTCACACATGGAAAAACAGAGTCCAAAAATAAATCAAAAGGAAGTACGTTTTGATGTGTCTGCATTATATCTGATAGATAGAAAAAAAGAAGAAAGAAAATATTATGGATTACCCGTATCCTTTAAGCGTGGAA
>NC_036848.1:8363284-8372526 GCF_002910315.2 Salvelinus sp. IW2-2015
CTCTCCTTACGATTCTGCAGCAAAGCACCCCCACAACATGATGCTGCAACCCCCTGTAACGACTGTCGTCCTCTTCTTCCTCTGAAGAGGTGTAGCAAGGATCGACCAATACGCAGCGTGTAGGTGTGCCATGTTTTAATGGGAAAACTGAACTTGAACACAAATACAAAACAATAAACAAACCGAAACAGTCCCGTGTGGCACAAACACTGACACAGGAAACAATCACCCACAAAATACCCAAAGAACAT
Source organism: Salvelinus sp. IW2-2015 (assembly GCF_002910315.2). Lineage (NCBI taxonomy): Eukaryota > Metazoa > Chordata > Actinopteri > Salmoniformes > Salmonidae > Salvelinus > Salvelinus sp. IW2-2015. The sequence continues at coordinate 8,363,536 of NC_036848.1, forward strand.
GGCTGCCTAAATATGGTTCCCAATCAGAGACAACGATAAACACCTGACTCTATTGAGAACCAATCTAGGCAACCATAGACTTACATGGCTGCATGGAGTCTGGGCTGTCTGCATGGTTTTAGACTGGCTGCATGGAGTCTGGACTGGCTGCATGGAGTCTGGACTGGCTGCATGGAGTCTGGACTGGCTGCATGGAGTCTGGACTGTTTGCAGAGAGTCTGGACTGTCTGCATGGAGTCTGGACTGTCTGCATGGAGTCTGGACTGTCTGCATGGTTTTAGACTGGCTGCATGGAGTCTGGACTGGCTGCATGGAGTCTGGACTGGCTGCATGGAGTCTGGACTGGCTGCATGAGTCTGGACTGGCTGCATGGAGTCTGGACTGGCTGCATGGAGCCGGACTGCTGCATGGTCTAGACTGTCTGCATGGTCTAGACTGGCTGCATGGAGTCTGGACTGGCTGCATGGAGTCTGGACTGGCTGCATGGAGTCTGGACTGGCTGCATGGAGTCTAGACTGGCTGCATGGTTTAGCCTGGCTTCATGGAGTCTGGACGTCTGCATGGTTTAGACTGGCTGCATGGAGTCTGGACTGGCTGCATGGAGTCTGGACTGTCTGCATGGTTTAGACTGGCTGCATAGAGTCTGGACTGGCTGCATGGAGTCTGGACTGGCTGCATGGTCTAGACTGGCTGCATGGAGTCTGGCTGGCTGCATGGAGTCTGGACTGGCTGCATGGAGTCTGGACTGGCTGCATGGTTTAGACTGGCTGCATGGAGTCTGGATTGCTGCATGGTCTAGACTGTCTGCATGGTCTAGACTGGCTGCATGGAGTCTGGACTGGCTGCATGGAGTCTGGACTGCTGCATGAGCTGGATGGCTGCATGGAGTCTAGACTGGCTGCATGGAGTCTGGACTGGCTGCATGAGTCTAGACTGGCTGCATGGAGCTGGACTGGCTGCATGGAGTCTGGACTGGCTGCATGGAGTCTGGACTGGCTGCATGGATCTCGGATGCTGCATGGAGTCTAGACTGGCTGCATGGAGTCTAGACTGGCTGCATGGAGTCTGGACTGGCTGCATGGAGTCTGGACTGGCTGCATGGATGGACTGGCTGCATGAGTCTGGACTGCTGCATGGAGTCTGGACTGGCTGCATGGAGCCTGGACTGGCTGCATGGAGTCTGGACTGTCTGCATGGCCTAACTGGCTGTATGGAGTTTGGACTGTATCACTTGGGAAAGAAAAGGTACACCAGACAGGATATTGTCTACAGTTGCGTCATAGAACATTCTGCCCTTGTTTTCATTAAACACATATTTTGTCACTTTCAAGACCATTTACGGAATGTATTTATTTCTCTTCTATTTTAATAAGTGAAAAAGATTCCCTATGAGCCTGATACATTTGACGTGCTTTGAGATCCTGTGATGTTTAATGTGTTCTTCTTGCAGCATTCCTTGACTTCATTACCAGTCGTCTGAATAGCTGTCAAATGTGTTTGCTAACACAGTGTGCCCAAGCTTTGTTTCTCTGCTCACATTAATCATTTAAGAACTGAAATTATGTATACCAATTTCATACATGATACCGTAGGTATAATTGGAACTTCTGAGTGGTGAAGATGTCAAACTGCTTAATTACTTATCCTATAATATGCCGTAACCAGATATCAAAAACCTTTTTGAACAGAGAAAAATGTCTTCATTTTAAGATGAAGAAAAATTAAATACTAACACCCTTTTATCTAAATCACCCATTCTCTTTTACAATTACACAGTTCAAACTCGAATGTGTTTTGTAGATAATGTCTGTCTCATCTGCTCTTCCATCACACATATATTCAGTCTTTGAAACGTTCCACACTAACATACACATCAGAAAGTATTCAGAACTTCCCCACATTTTGTTACGTTACAGCCTTATTCTAAAATTGATTAAATAGTTTCCTCCCTCATCAATCTACACACAATATCCCATAATGATAAAGCAAAAACAGGTCTTTAGAAATTTTTGAAAATGGAAATATCACATTTACATAAGTATTCAGACCCTTTACTCAGTTCTATGCTGAAGCACCTTTTTCAGTGATTATAGCCTTGAGTCTTCTGGGTATGACACTACAAGCTTGGCACACCTGTATTTGGGGAATTTCTCCCATTCTTCTCTGCAGATCCTCTCAAGCTCTGTCAGGTTGGCTAGGGAGAATTGGTGCAGAGCTATTGTCAGGTCTCTCCAGAGATGTTTGATCAGGTTCAAGTCCGGGCTCTGGCTGGGCCACTCAAGGACATTCAGAGACTGCCCCGAAGCCACTCCTGCATTGTCTTGGCTGTGTGCTTAGGGTCATTATCCTGTTGGAAGGTGAACCTCCCCCAGTCTGAGGTCCTGAGCACTTTGGAGCAGGTTTCCATCAAGGATCCCTTTGTACTTTGCTTTGTCCATCTTTACCTCCAATCCTGACTAGTCTCTCAGTCCCTGCCACCACAATGCTTCACTGTAAGGGTGGGGCAAGGTTTCCTCCAGATGTGACGCTTGGAATTCAGGCCAAAGAGTTCATCTTGGTTTCGTCAGACCAGAGAATCTTGTTTCTCATGATCTGAGAGTCTTTAGGTGCCTTTTGGCAACCTCAAGCAGGCTCTCATGTGCCTTTTACTGAGGAATGGAACTCTGGAGTTCTGTCAAGTGGCCATCGTGTTCTTGGTCACCTCCCTGACCAAGGCCTCCTCCCCCGATTGCTCAGTTTGGCCGGGCAGTTAGCTCTAGGAAGAGTCTTGGTGGACCCAAACTTCTTCCATTTAAGAATGATGGAGGCCACTCTTTCAATGCTGCAGAAATGTTTGGTACCCTTCCCCAGATCTTCCCCAATCCTGTCCCAGAGCACACGGACAATTCCTTCGATCTCATGGCTTGGTTTTTCTCTGACATGCACTATCAACTGTGGGACCTTATATAGACAGGTGTGTGCCTTTCCAAATCATGTCCAATCATTTGAATTTACCACAGGTGGACCTCATCAAGGATGATCAATGGAAACAGGATGCACCTGAGCTCAATTTCAGAGCGCATAGCAAAGGGTCTGAATACTTATGTAAATAAGGTTTTTATAATAATTTAACCTTTTAGAATAAGGTTGTAACGTAACAAAATGTGGGAAAATTCTAGGGGTCTGAATACTTTCCGAATGCACTGTAAATATTGTGCTTGTAATTTGTTAACGCTTTTTTGCCAAAAGCCATATATACATGAAATCTTACAAGTAAGGATGTGTCTCTTTAGTCTCATCTGAGTGCAACTCCGACCTCAGTTGATGCTGGAAACAAGATCATCATTACTGAGTTTCCAGACTTGCAGCAATGTATTTCGTCATCGTGTGTACAGGAAGGTTCTAAGTGGTCAGTAGGACACCTCGTCACGTCCAGGTTTCCCCTGATTCGTCCAGCGTTGTGTTGTGGGGAGACACTCCCCTGTCATCGCGTGGGGCTCAAGGGTGTTCCCTAATAGTGCTGGCCTGCCCGCATTCGTGCTTTATGTTCTGTCTCGTCTCCAATTGCGGCTCGGACGGGGCTGGGCTGGTCGGCTGCTGTGGGCGGGATTCGGGAATTGGACGGTGTGACTAAGAGTCACCCTGACAACGTGTCTTCTTATCCCGACTTCGACCCGCTGTTCCGATTACTCAATCTTGCCATCTTGTGGAACATTTCTTCACGGTGTGTGCCCCCGGGCCGCCCGCGCCGGCGGGATGAGGGGGAGGGGGGAGGATGGGATGGGCGTGGGACCGTCGCGGGGTGGGCGGGTTCCTCATTCTTATTTCACTCTAAGCACTCTTGGGGGGTTCGCGGCTTTTTTCATTCTATCCTCATCTCATCTTTCTTAACTGTTCACTTCCTACTACGGGATGTGCCTTATTCCTCATCATATTATTTCTCTTCACATACTCTCCATCCGTTTAACGCTGGTCTGGGTCATTCTTTGAACCGCGTATTCCCCTTCGAACCTTATCTGCTCATCCCATATTGTAGTTGTTATATTCTTTACTATACACCCTCGATATTTTATCTCATGCTTTATCCTATAGTCATTAATCACTCTTTAAAATTTACTTCTACTGTCTCACTCGAATGACTCGCCAGATTTACTCCGACTTTATCGCAATATATAGATTCTAACGAAGTTTTCTCACTTGCTACCGCCTTCTATAGTTCGTTTGTTATATTAGGAATTATTCAGCAGCAAATAAGTCCCGTCTTATGCATTATCCTTTCATCGACATTTCTCTGTTCTTCTCTTTATTCATAATCTTCCGCGTAGAGTTCATGCTTCTTCTTGAGTTGTACCACTAATCTCGTTCTTATACTTTATCTCTTCGCCGTAAATAAGCTAACCTTTGAATGTATTTACTGTACTAACGGTTTGTGGGCTGTCTCCGTGATATTATATCCATTTGTTCAATACTTATCAAGATTCCCTCTGCTTAGATCTCGCGGGACTATCAGTGGTCGCCTTGTGCGTTTTACGCTAGGCGTTTCGTCGAACTTCCCCATTTCTTTCCTGTGCGTTACTTTTTTTTTTCGACAGGTGTACGCGTAGTTCGATATCGTACTTTATTCAGTTTACATTTATCTTCGTACTGTATATACCCTAAGCACGTCTGTTAGAGTCATCATTGTCTTCTCGCGTTATATATAACGTTCACAGTGACGATCCGGCGGGCTGGCGGTGGCCGGGGGGCGCATGCACGCGGGGCGTCGGATCGCTTATACGCTTTTACTATACGATCAATTCTTTCTTCTTTATTTATGTACTTTATTCAAATGTTTCCTTCTTAGTTTATCAATCATTATCCTTCTAATATCCTTTCATAATTGATCCGATTTCTGCTTCCTATTTTCTTTCAACTTCATCCCTCCATCTATTGATTCTTCTTTTTTTACCCATTACCGAGCGCTTTTTGTCTATTCTCTTACTTTTTTGTTCATACTTCTATTTTTTGTTTACGGAGGACACCCTGCCCGATCTGCACGCGATCTATCAGGTTTCCCTGTTTCGGAACTATCATCCCACCTCACGGTTCTCAATATGCGTCTGATTATGCTTGTGGAGGACACCTTTCCTCTGCGCATGGACTGACCAAGTTCCCCTGTATATGCTGTGTGCTCTTAGTCTTTACTCCATGGATATAGACCTACGATTATCACTCATGTTTGTTACCAGCCCTATCGTTGATCATTTAGCTTGTGTGTTGGAGGGGGAACACAAGTATCCTTTGACTTGCCATCCTTGATCTTCAGGTTCTACCCTCTGCTTCCTTCCTTCTTATACTATCCTTGGTACCTTAACATATCATTCATCTAGTCCTCCACCTCTACGCGCGTATCTATCTATCTATTTCGTCACTAGCATGTCTTAAGACTGGGTCTGCTGTGAAGCTGACATCCCCACTATTTCACGTTCTACCCACTCAAGCATCCTTGCTCTAATGCTTCCCCACTCCGTACGCTTCACATCCTGAGGTGAATGTTTTAAATCAACTCACACACGCTTCTTAACATCGACTACATGCCACTTCTTATCTTACGTCGTTGCCTCCCGAACCACCTGGATAATCCCGTCTGATCCATACTCTGTTCATAGTCCGCCGACTCATCAACGTGACATCGTCGTACTCAGCGGCTTATTTATGATTCGTCAACTTTACACCTATTATTTTAATACTATGCACTTCCCTCATATCAGATCCCTAGAATCCTGCCACGGCAATCCTCTTGATTCTACGCTAGCGTTTTCCCTTTCATATTGGTTGACCAGCATTGATGTAAATGTGGAAGCGACTATTCCCTTTCATCTGAGCGCATTTCAGGTTTCCCTGTTTATCGGTGTTGGTCCAGCGTTGGGGTTTGTGAGGACACCCCTGCCATCTGGCTACGGTTTCCCCTGTTGTTCAGCGTGTGTGTTGATCGGGAGGACACCCTGCCATCCTGGGTTTCGGTTTCCCCTGTTGGTCCAGCGTGTGTTGTGGGAGGGATCACCCTGCCATCTGGCTCAGTTTCCTGATTGTCCAGCGTTGTGTATGTGGACAGGTGCACAGCCCTGTCATCTGGCTCAGGTTTCCCCTCCTGCCGGATGTTCCAGGCGTTGTGGTGGAGGGGAAACCTGAGCCAGATGGCAGGGTGTCCCTCCACAACACAACGCTGGACCAACAGGGGAAACCTGAGCCAGATGGCAGGGTGTCCCTCCACAACACAACGCTGGACCAACAGGGGAAACCTGAGCCAGATGACAGGGTGTCCCTCCACAACACAACGCTGGACCAACAGGGGAAACCTGAGCCAGATGGCAGGGTGTCCCTCCACAACACAACGCTGGACCATAAGGGGAAACCTGAGCCAGATGACAGGGTGTCCCTCCACAACACAACGCTGGACCACTGTCAGTCAGACTCTTAACTCTCACACATGACAAACATTGGCTGCAGTCTGGAAACTCAGTAATGATGATCTTGTTTCCAGCATCAACTGAGGTCGGAGTTGCACTCAGATGAGACTACAGAGACACATCCTTACTTGTAAGATTTCATGTATATATGGCTTTTGGCAAAAAAGCGTTAACAAATTACAAGCACAATATTTACAGTGCATTCGGAAAGTATTCAGACCCCTAGAATTTTCCCACATTTTGTTACGTTACAACCTTATTCTAAAATGGATTAAATTATTATAAAAACCTTATTTACATAAGTATTCAGACCCTTTGCTATGCGACTCGAAATTGAGCTCAGGTGCATCCTGTTTCCATTGATCATCCTTGATGAGGTCCACCTGTGGTAAATTCAAATGATTGGACATGATTTGGAAAGGCACACACCTGTCTATATAAGGTCCCACAGTTGATAGTGCATGTCAGAGAAAAACCAAGCCATGAGATCGAAGGAATTGTCCGTAGYGCTCTGGGACAGGATTGGGGAAGATCTGGGGAAGGGTACCAAAACATTTCTGCAGCATTGAACAGAGTGGCCTCCATCATTCTTAAATGGAAGAAGTTTGGGTCCACCAAGACTCTTCCTAGAGCTAACTGCCCGGCCAAACTGAGCAATCGGGGGAGGAGGGCCTTGGTCAGGGAGGTGACCAAGAACACGATGGCCACTTGACAGAACTCCAGAGTTCCATTCCTCAGTAAAAGGCACATGAGAGCCTGCTTGGAGGTTGCCAAAAGGCACCTAAAGGACTCTCAGATCATGAGAAACAAGATTCTCTGGTCTGACGAAACCAAGATTGAACTCTTTGGCCTGAATTCCAAGCGTCACATCTGGAGGAAACCTTGCCCCACCCTTACAGTGAAGCATTGTGGTGGCAGGGACTGAGAGACTAGTCAGGATTGGAGGTAAAGATGGACAAAGCAAAGTACAAAGGGATCCTTGATGGAAACCTGCTCCAAAGTGCTCAGGACCTCAGACTGGGGTGARGGTTCACCTTCCAACAGGATAATGACCCTAAGCACACAGCCAAGACAATGCAGGAGTGGCTTCGGGGCAAGTCTCTGAATGTCCTTGAGTGGCCCAGCCAGAGCCCGGACTTGAACCTGATCAAACATCTCTGGAGAGACCTGACAATAGCTCTGCACCTGGAGTCTGGACTTGGCTGCATGAGTCTGACTGGCTGCATGGAGTCTGAGGCTGCGCTGCATGGAGTCTGGACTGGCTGCATGGAGTCTCTGTAGACTGGCTGCATGGAGTCTGGACTGGCTGCATGGAGTCTGGACTGGCTTGCATGGAGTCTGGACTGGCTGCATGGAGTCTGGACTGGCTGCATGGAGTCTAGACTGGCTGCATGGACGTCTAGACTGGCTGCATGGAGTCTGGACTGGCTGCATGGAGTCTGGACTGGCTGCATGGAGTCTGGACTGGCTGCATGGAGTCTGGACTGGCTGCATGTCTGGACTGGCTGCATGGAGCCTGGACTGGCTGCATGGAGTCTGGACTGTCTGCATGGCCTAGACTGGCTGCATGGAGTTTGGACTGTATCACTTTGGGAAAGAAAAGGTACACCAGACAGGATATTGTCTACAGTTGCGTCATAGAACATTCTGCCCTTGTTTTCATTAAACACATATTTTGTCACTTTCAAGACCATTTACGGAATGTATTTATTTCTCTTCTATTTTAATAAGTGAAAAATATTCCCTATGAGCCTGATACATTTGACGTGCTTTGAGATCCTGTGATGTTTTAATGTGTTCTTCTTGCAGCATTCCTTGACTTCATTACCAGTCTGTCTGATAGCTGTCAAATGTGTTTGCTAACACAGTGTGCCCAAGCTTTGTTTCTCTGCTCACATTAATCATTTAAGAACTGAAATTATGTATACCAATTTCATACATGATACCGTAGGTATAATTGGAACTTCTGAGTGGTGAGATGTCAAACTGCTTAATTACTTATCCTATAATATGCCGTAACCAGATATCAAAAACTTTTGAGGAACAGAGAAAATGTCTTTCATTTTAAGATGAAGAAAAATTAAATACTAACACCTCTTTATCTAAATCACCCATTCTCTTTTACAATTACACAGTTCAAACTCGAATGTGTTTTGTAGATAATGTCTGTCTCATCTGCTCTTCCATCTCACCATATATTCAGTCTTTGAACGTTCCACACTAACATACACATCAGAAAGTATTCAGAACTTCCCCACATTTTGTTACGTTACAGCCTTATTCTAAAATGGATTAAATAGTTTCCTCCCTCATCAACTACACACAATATCCCATAATGATAAGCAAAAACAGGTCTTTAGAAATGTTTGAAAATGGAAATATCACATTTACATAAGTATTCAGACCCTTTACTCAGTTCTATGCTGAAGCACCTTTTTCAGTGATTATAGCCTTGAGTCTTCTTGGGTATGACACTACAAGCTTGGCAACCTGTATTTGGGGAATTTCTCCCATTCTTCTCTGCAGATCCTCTCAAGCTCTGTCAGGTTGGCTAGGGAGAATC
>NC_036848.1:8372551-8380297 GCF_002910315.2 Salvelinus sp. IW2-2015
TCTGCATGGGTCTGGACTGTCTGCATGGAGTCTGGACTGGCTGCATGGAGTCTGGACTGGCTGCATGGATTCTGGACTGGCTACATGAGTCTGGACTGGCTGCATGGAGTCTGGACTGGCTGCATGGAGTCTGGACTGTCTGCATGGAGTCTGGACTGTCTGCATGGTTTTGACTGGCTGCATGGAGTCTGGACTGGCTGCATGGAGTCTGGACTGGCTGCATGGAGTCTGGACTGGCTGCATGGAGTCTGGGCTGTCTGCATGGTTTAGGACTGGCTGCATGGAGTCTGGACTGGCTGCATGGAGTCTGACTGGCTGCATGGAGTCTGGACTGGCTGCATGGAGTCTGGACTGGCTGCATGGAGTCTGGACTGTTTGCAGAGAGTCTGGACTGTCTGCATGGAGTCTGGACTGTCTGCATGGAGTCTGGACTGTCTGCATGGTTTAGACTGGCTGCATGGAGTCTGGACTGGCTGCATGGAGTCTGGACTGGCTGCATGGAGTCTGGACTGGCTGCATGGAGTCTGGACTGGCTGCATGGAGTCTGGACTGGCTGCATGGAGCCTGGACTGGCTGCATGGTCTAGACTGTCTGCATGGTCTAGACTGGCTGCATGGAGTCTGGACTGGCTGCATGGAGTCTGGACTGGCTGCATGGGGTCTGGACTGGCTGCATGAGTCTAACTGGCTGCATGGTTTAGCCTGGCTTCATGGAGTCTGGACTGTCTGCATGGTTTAGACTGGCTGCATGGAGTCTGGACTGGCTGCATGGAGTCTGGACTGTCTGCATGGTTTAGACTGGCTGCATAGAGTCTGGACTGGCTGCATGGAGTCTGGACTGGCTGCATGGTCTAGACTGGCTGCATGGAGTCTGGACTGGCTGCATGGAGTCTGGACTGGCTGCATGGAGTCTGGACTGGCTGCATGGTTTAGACTGGCTGCATGGAGTCTGGACTGGCTGCATGGTCTAGACTGTCTGCATGGAGTCTGGACTGGCTGCATGGAGTCTGGACTGGCTGCATGGAGTCTAGACTGGCTGCATGGAGTCTGGACTGGCTGCATGGAGTCTAGACTGGCTGCATGGAGTCTGGACTGGCTGCATGGAGTCTGGACTGGCTGCATGGAGTCTGGACTGGCTGCATGGAGTCTGGACTGGCTGCATGGAGTCTAGACTGGCTGCATGGAGTCTGACTGGCTGCATGGAGTCTGGACTGGCTGCATGGAGTCTGGACTGGCTGCATGGAGTTGGACTGCTGCATGGAGTCTGGACTGGCTGCATGGAGTCTGGACTGGCTGCATGGAGCCTGGACTGGCTGCATGGAGTCTGGACTGTCTGCATGGCCTAGACTGGCTGCATGGAGTTTGGACTGTATCACTTTGGGAAAGAAAAGGTACACCAGACAGGATATTGTCTACAGTTGCGTCATAGAACATTCTGCCCTTGTTTTCATTAAACACATATTTTGTCACTTTCAAGACCATTTACGGAATGTATTTATTTCTCTTCTATTTTAATAAGTGAAAAATATTCCCTATGAGCCTGATACATTTGACGTGCTTTGAGATCCTGTGATGTTTTAATGTGTTCTTCTTGCAGCATTCCTGACTTCATTACCAGTCTGTCTGAATAGCTGTCAAAAGTGTTTGCAACACAGTGTGCCCAAGCTTTGTTTCTCTGCTCACATTAATCATTTAAGAACTGAAATTATGTATACCAATTTCATACATGATACCGTAGGTATAATTGGAACTTCTGAGTGGTGAGATGTCAAACTGCTTAATTACTTACCTATAATATGCCGTAACCAAATATCAAAAACCTTTTGAGGAACAGAGAAAAATGTCTTTCATTTTAAGATGAAGAAAAATAAATACTAACACCCTTTATCTAAATCACCCATTCTCTTTTACAATTACACAGTTCAAACTCGAATGTGTTTTGTAGATAATGTCTGTCTCATCTGCTCTTCCATCTCACCATATATTCAGTCTTTGAAACGTTCCACACTAACATACACATCAGAAAGTATTCAGAACTTCCCCACATTTTGTTACGTTACAGCCTTATTCTAAAATGGATTAAATAGTTTCCTCCCCTCATCAATCTACACACAATATCCCATAATGATAAAGCAAAAACAGGTCTTTAGAAATGTTTGAAAATGGAAATATCACATTTACATTAGTATTCAGACCCTTTACTCAGTTCTATGCTGAAGCACCTTTTTCATGATTATAGCCTTGAGTCTTCTTGGGTATGACACTACAAGCTTGGCACACCTGTATTTGGGGAATTTCTCCCATTCTTCTCTGCAGATCCTCTCAAGCTCTGTCAGGTTGGCTAGGGAGAATCGGTGCAGAGCTATTGTCAGGTCTCTCCAGAGATGTTTGATCAGGTTCAAGTCCGGGCTCTGGCTGGGCCACTCAAGGACATTCAGAGACTTGCCCCGAAGCCACTCCTGCATTGTCTTGGCTGTGTGCTTAGGGTCATTATCCTGTTGGAAGGTGAACCTTCACCCCAGTCTGAGGTCCTGAGCACTTTGGAGCAAGTTTCCATCAAGGATCCCTTTGTACTTTGCTTTGTCCATCTTTACCTCCAATCCTGACTAGTCTCTCAGTCCCTGCCACCACAATGCTTCACTGTAAGGGTGGGGCAAGGTTTCCTCCAGATGTGACGCTTGGAATTCAGGCCAAAGAGTTCAATAATCTCTCTCTCAGTCCAGAATCATGCAGACAGTCCAGAATCATGCAGACAGTCCAGACTCCATGCAGACAGTCCAGACTCCATGCAGACAGTCCAGAATCATGCAGCCAGTCCAGAATCCATGCAGCCAGTCCAGACTCCATGCAGACAGTCAGCCTAACTGGCAGCAGTCAGTGTTGGTATCTTTCTGCTGGGTTAACAGTGCTGCTGACACAGTTTCAGTGTGCTGACTGTTGTTTATCCATGTGTATTGAGCTGGTTCTGTGGCAGGTCTTTTGAATGGAGTGAATGGAGCACATGTGTGGTGTGTCTGTGTGTGTGGGATTGTCTGTACATGTGCAACGTTTGTGTGTGCAGCGTGTGTGTGTTTGTAACATATATGTGTGTGTAGTGTGTCTTCTGTGTTCTCCATGTGTCTGGAGAGAGACCACCTGTGACCACTCTGTCTAGAGGATATGGAGTCAGGGACCCCCGCTGCAGAGTCTCTCCACCTAGAGGGTTGAATGACGCTATACCTGCCCATACCGTCCTTTTGAGAAAGCCATTAGCCTCAGTATAGCACATCATCATCTGCACATCTATCACTCCAGTGTTAATACTAAATTGTAATTATTTCGCCTCTATGGCCTATTTATTGCCTTACCTCCCTACCCTTTTACATTTGCACACACTGTACATACGTTTTATGTGTAACTGTGTTGTTGTTTTTGTCGCACTGCTTTGCTTTATCTTGGCCAGGTCGCAGTTGTAAATGAGAACTTGTTCTCAACTGGCCTACCTGGTTAAATAAAGGTGAAATAAAATAAAATAAATGAAAATGTTTTTCCTTGTAAATATTGCCTTTCCCAGGTGTATCAGAGGTCAGAGATGTCAATTTTTGTACTGAAAGACAAAGGCCCAGTGATGCTAACTGATGTGTTTGTGTGTGGAGCCAGGTGTTTATTGCTGACTGCTACAAATCACTTAATTCTAAACCAAATAACACATATCAGAGACCTGCCTGCTGCCTCGGGGCTCAGAGGAGAATCAATCAGGTCAGCTCTCAAGGTGTAAAGATGTCATCGGTTGTCAGTTCTAATCAAACCTTACGTCCGTGCTTCATTCATAAACAACTGTAACAATTGTTTCTGTACGAATGAGAAGGGGTCATCTTAATTTAACATCACAGGATCAGTTTTAATGTCAACAGTATAATGTAAACAGTATTACAAGGTTATTCACCTGTACTTTGTTTACAGTGAGCCAGCAACAAACCATTTGAATTCTTTAGGCTTAGTCATAGTAAGGCAAAACCAGTGACAGAATAAGAGACAAATGGACTATACCACAGATGAAGCAGAGTAATATGGACCTTGGACATTTAATCTCATTCGTTTGTATAGATAATTAGAATGAGTTGCACAAACCATAGCATTATTATTATTATTATCCCACTGATTTTCTCAATCCAATGTCCAGTTGGCTGGGGTGCATCCTCATTCTGTTCAGAATCATTTCAAATGCCTGTGATGATGTTTATAAAAAGAGTTTACTATATTTCTGGTACAGTTGAAGTCGGAAGTTTACATACACTTAGGTTGGAGTCATTAAAACTCGTTTTTCAACCACTCCACACATTTCTTGTTAACAAACTATAGTTTTGACACGAGTTATTTTTCCAACAATTGTTTACAAACAGATTATTTCACTTATTCCAGTGGGTCAGAAGTTTACATACACCAAGTTGACTGTGCCTTTAAAAAGCTTGGAACATTCCAGAAAATGATGTCATGGCTTTAGAAGCTTCTGATAGGCTAATTGACATAATTTTAGTCAATTGGAGGTGTACCTGTGGATGTATTNCAAATACAGGTGTGCCAAGCTTGTAGTGTCATACCCAAGAAGACTCAAGGCTATAATCACTGAAAAAGGTGCTTCAGCATAGAACTGAGTAAAGGGTCTGAATACTTATGTAAATGTGATATTTCCATTTTCAAAMATTTCTAAAGACCTGTTTTTGCTTTATCATTATGGGATATTGTGTGTAGATTGATGAGGGGAGGAAACTATTTAATCMATTTTAGAATAAGGCTGTAACGTAACAAAATGTGGGGAAGTTCTGAATACTTTCTGATGTGTATGTTAGTGTGGAACGTTTCAAAGACTGAATATATGGTGAGATGGAAGAGCAGATGAGACAGACATTATCTACAAAACACATTCGAGTTTGAACTGTGTAATTGTAAAAGAGAATGGGTGATTTAGATAAAAGGGTGTTAGTATTTAATTTTTCTTCATCTTAAAATGAAAGACATTTTTCTCTGTTCCTCAAAAGGTTTTTGATATCTGGTTACGGCATATTATAGGATAAGTAATTAAGCAGTTTGACATCTCACCACTCAGAAGTTCCAATTATACCTACGGTATCATGTATGAAATTGGTATACATAATTTCAGTTCTTAAATGATTAATGTGAGCAGAGAAACAAAGCTTGGGCACACTGTGTTAGCAAACACATTTGACAGCTATTCAGACAGACTGGTAATGAAGTCAAGGAATGCTGCAAGAAGAACACATTAAAACATCACAGGATCTCAAAGCACGTCAAATGTATCAGGCTCATAGGGAATCTTTTTCACTTATTAAAATAGAAGAGAAATAAATACATTCCGTAAATGGTCTTGAAAGTGACAAAATATGTGTTTAATGAAAACAAGGGCAGAATGTTCTATGACGCAACTGTAGACAATATCCTGTCTGGTGTACCTTTTCTTTCCCAAAGTGATACAGTCCAAACTCCATACAGCCAGTCTAGGCCATGCAGACAGTCCAGACTCCATGCAGCCAGTCCAGGCTCCATGCAGCCAGTCCAGACTCCATGCAGCCAGTCCAGACTCCATGCAGCCAGTCCAGACTCCATGCAGCCAGTCCAGACTCCATGCAGCCAGTAGCCCAGTCTAGACTCCATGCAGCCAGTCTAGACTCCATGCAGCCAGTCCAGACTCCAATGCAGCCAGTCCAGACTCCATGCAGCCAGTCCAGACTCCATGCAGCCAGTCCAGACTCCATGCAGCAGTCTAGACTCCATGCAGCCAGTCCAGACTCCATGCAGCCAGTCTAGACTCCATGCAGCCAGTCCAGACTCCATGCAGCCAGTCCAGACTCCATGCAGCCAGTCCAGACTCCATGCAGCCAGTCTAGACCATGCAGACAGTCTAGACCATGCAGCCAATCCAGACTCCATGCAGCCAGTCTAAACCATGCAGCCAGTCCAGACTCCATGCAGCCGAGTCCAGACTCCATGCAGCCAGTCCAGACTCCATGCCCAGTCTAGACCATGCAGCAGTCCAGACTCCATGCAGCCAGTCCAGACTCTATGCAGCCAGTCTAAACCATGCAGACAGTCCAGACTCCATGCAGCCAGTCCAGACTCCATGCAGCCAGTCTAAACCATGCAGACAGTCCAGACTCCATGAAGCCAGGCTAAACCATGCAGCCAGTCTAGACTCCATGCAGCCAGTCCAGACTCCATGCAGCCAGTCCAGACTCAATGCAGCCAGTCCAGCTCCATGCAGCAGTCTGACCATGCAGACAGTCTAGACCATGCAGCCAGTCCAGGCTCCATGCAGCCAGTCCAGACTCCATGCAGCCAGTCCAGACTCCATGCAGCCAGTCCAGACTCCATGCAGCCAGTCCAGACTCCATGCAGCCAGTCCAGACTCCATGCAGCCAGTCTAAACCATGCAGACAGTCCAGACTCCATGCAGACAGTCCAGACTCCATGCAGACAGTCCAGACTCTCTGCAAACAGTCCAGACTCCATGCAGCCAGTCAGACTCCATGCAGCCAGTCCAGACTCCATGCAGCCAGTCCAGACTCCATGCAGCCAGTCTAAACCATGCAGACAGCCCAGACTCCATGCAGCCATGTAAGTCTATGGTTGCCTAGATTGTTCTCAATTAGAGTCAGGTGTTTATCGTTGTCTCTGATTGGGAACCATATTTAGGCAGCCATGTTCTTTGGGTATTTTGTGGGTGATTGTTTCCTGTGTCAGTGTTTGTGCCACACGGGACTGTTTCGGTTTGTTTATTGTTTTTGTATTTGTGTTCAAGTTCAGTTTTCCCTATTAAAACATGGACACCTACCACGCTGCGTATTGGTCCGATCCTTGCTACACCTCTTCAGAGGAAGAAGAGGACGACAGTCGTTACAGGGGGTTGCAGCATCATGTTGTGGGGGTGCTTTGCTGCAGGAGGGACTGGTGCACTTCACAAAATAGATGCAATGATGAGGGAGGAAAATTAGGTGGATATATTGAAGCAACATCTCAAGACATCATCAGGAAGTTAAAGCTTGGTTGCAAATGGGTCTTCCAAATGGACAATGACCCGAAGAATACTTCCAAAGTTGTGGCAAAATGACTAAAGAACAACAAAGTCAAGGTATTGGAGTGACCATCATAAAGTTTTGACCTCAACTCTATAGAAAATTTGTGGGCAGAACTGAAAAAGCTTGTGCAAGCAATGAGGCCTACAAACCTGACTCAGTTACACCAGCTCTGTCAGGAGGAATGAGCCAAAATTCACCCAACTTATTGTGGGAAGCTTGTGGAAGGCTATCCGAAACGTATGACCCAAGTTAAACAATTTAAAGGCAATGCTACCAAATACTAATTGAGTGTATGTGAACTTCTGACCCACTGGGAATGTGATGAAATAAATAAAAGCTGAAATAAATAATTTGCGCTGCTATTATTCTGACATTTCACATTATTACATTAAAGTGGTGATCCTAACTGACCTAAGACATGGAATTTTTACTACGATTAAATGTCAGGAATTGTGAAAAACTGAGTTTAAATGTATTTGGCCAAGGTGTATGTAAACTTCCGACTTCAACCGTATGTACAGTAGAACTGCAATAGCACCAATCAACCACAATGTGAACTATGTAAGTTTTACATTACTGTTTAGTCATTTAGCAGACATCAGTAGTGAGAACGTACTTATTTTTCTCGTACTAGACCCCGTGGGAATCAAACCCACAACCCTGGCCTTGCAAAT
>NC_036848.1:8382552-8407182 GCF_002910315.2 Salvelinus sp. IW2-2015
CCTAGACTCCATGCAGCCAGTCTAGACTCCATGCAGCCAGTCCAGACTCCATGCAGCCAGTCCAGACCTCATGCAGCCAGTCCAGACTCCATGCAGCCAGTCCAGACTCCATGCAGCCAGTCTAGACTCCATGCAGCCAGTCCAGACTTCCATGGCAGCCAGTCTAGACTCCATGCAGCCAGTCCAGACTCCATGCAGCCAGTCCCAGACCCATGCAGACAGTCTAGACCATGCAGCCAGTCCAGACTCCATGCAGCCAGTCTAAACCATGCAGCCAGTCCAGACTCCATGCAGCCAGTCCAGACTCCATGCAGCCAGTCCAGACTCCATGCAGCCAGTCTAGACCATGCAGCCAGTCCAGACTCCATGCAGCCAGTCCAGACTCTATGCAGCATTCTAAACCATGCAGACAGTCCAGACTCCATGCAGCCAGTCCAGACTCCATGCACCAGTCTAAACCATGCAGACAGTCCAGACTCCATGAGCCAGGCTAAACCATGCAGCCAGTCTAGACCTCATGCAGCCAGTCCAGACTCCATGCAGCCAGTCCAGACTCCATGCAAGCCAGTCCAGCTCCATGCAGCCAGTCAGACCATGCAGACAGTCTAGACCATGCAGCCAGTCCAGGCTCCATGCAGCCAGTCCAGACTCCATGCAGCCAGTCCAGACTCCATGCAGCCAGTCCAGACTCCATGCAGCCAGTCCAGACTCCATGCAGCAGTCCAGACTCCATGCAGCCAGTCTAAACCATGCAGACAGTCCAGACTCCATGCAGACAGTCCAGACTCCATGCAGACAGTCCAGACTCTCTGCAAACAGTCCAGACTCCATGCAGCCAGTCCAGACTCCATGCAGCCAGTCCAGACTCCATGCAGCCAGTCCAGACTCCATGCAGCCAGTCCAGACTCCATGCAGCCAGTCTAAACCATGCAGACAGCCCAGACTCCATGCAGCCAGTCCAGACTCCATGCAGCCAGTCCAGACTCCATGCAGCCAGTCCAGACTCCATGCAGCCAGTCAAAACCATGCAGACAGTCCGACTCCATGCAGACAGTCCAGACTCCATGCAGCCAGTCCAGACTCCATGCAGCCAGTCCAGACTCATGTACCCAGTCCAGAATCCATGCAGCCAGTCCAGACTCCATGAGCCAGTCCAGACTCCATGCAGACAGTCAGACTCCATGCAGACAGTCCAGAATCATGCAGACAGTCCAGAATCATGCAGACAGTCCAGACTCCATGCAGACAGTCCAGACTCCATGCAGACAGTCCAGAATCATGCAGCCAGTCCAGAATCCATGCAGCCAGTCCAGACTCCATGCAGACAGTCAGCCTAACTGGCAGCAGTCAGTGTTGGTATCTTTCTGCTGGGTTAACAGTGCTGCTGACACAGTTTCAGTGTGCTGACTGTTGTTTATCCATGTGTATTGAGCTGGTTCTGTGGCAGGTCTTTTGAATGGAGTGAATGGAGCACATGTGTGGTGTGTCTGTGTGTGTGGGATTGTCTGTACATGTGCAACGTTTGTGTGTGCAGCGTGTGTGTGTTTGTAACATATATGTGTGTGTAGTGTGTCTTCTGTGTTCTCCATGTGTCTGGAGAGAGACCACCTGTGACCACCTGTCTAGAGGATATGGAGTCAGGGACCCCCGCTGCAGAGTCTCTCCACCTAGAGGGTTGAATGACGCTAATACCTGCCCATACCGTCCTTTGGAGAAAGCCATTAGCCTCAGTATAGCACATCATCATCTGCACATCTATCACTCCAGTGTTAATACTAAATTGTAATTATTTCGCCTCTATGGCCTATTTATTGCCTTACCTCCCTACCCTTTTACATTTGCACACACTGTACATACGTTTTATGTGTAACTGTGTTGTTGTTTTTGTCGCACTGCTTTGCTTTATCTTGGCCAGGTCGCAGTTGTAAATGAGAACTTGTTCTCAACTGGCCTACCTGGTTAAATAAAGGTGAAATAAAATAAAATAAATGAAAATGTTTTTCCTTGTAAATATTGCCTTTCCCAGGTGTATCAGAGGTCAGAGATGTCAATTTTTGTACTGAAAGACAAAGGCCCAGTGATGCTAACTGATGTGTTTGTGTGTGGAGCCAGGTGTTATTGCTGACTGCTACAATCACTTATTCTAAACCAAATAACACATATCAGAGACCTGCCTGCTGCCTCGGGGCTCAGAGGAGAATCAATCAGGTCAGCTCTCAAGGTGTAAAGATGTCATCGGTTGTCAGTTCTAATCAAACCTTACGTCCGTGCTTCACGGGTTACACGGGACATTTGTATAAATTATATTTGAATCATTTAGAAATCAAACTGACACGATCACATGAAATTGAGAGAAATTACACACACATATATTATTACTCTAGAGGTAATCCTTCCGACGACATAGTATGGAAATACTCTGTATAATAAAAATATTCATATTTTGTAAATACATTCATAGGGATATATTTGCACACTGTACAGAGCAAGGCCCAAGTGGCCAGATGCAGTCACGGTCCCTGCACATGTGCAACCCTGTGACAAGTCATCTGGAGATTCTCCTTGTCCATTTTCCAAAAGGGAAGTGAGTGAAAAAACAGAAGTGAAGTGTCTACTCCACATTTTTAACAGCTACCTCCTGCTGTTGCTTGTGTTGCAGGACTGCTGCATAGCCCCTGTGGCAGCCTATTGTATTCATGCATCCCAAAAGGAGACGTGAATGCAATGAATTTCTTGAACAAAATGGGATTATGTGACCCAACCAGTAATACAACCAATAGCTCATATGACCATGGCAAGTGAAAACATAATTCAATATCTGCTACACTATTCTTGCATGCATTTAAACAATGAAGCACAATCATTTATCATTGGCTCAGTTGAAGTGTCATATTAATTTTAATCCCATTCAGTAAATTCAAGTCTGTTCTGCCTRTAATGTTGTTGCATGTATTGATTTTATCCTCACACTGTTAGTGGATATGTCATTGTAGAGTAATTAGAGGCCTATTTTCATTTAGATTTTTTGTTAAATATTTAAAGAAMACTATTTTATTTCCCTCTGTCTCCTAAATCATCTAAATCATAGGTTCAAAATCAGGGCAGTTGTCAAACAATAAATCGCTGCTGACAGCCTTACAAAATGTGGTATAGTGAGTAATTTCCGGGGCATATCTGTAAGGTCATAATGAATCCTAACTGCCTGAGTAACCTCTATTTCTCCTTGTTTCGTAGAGAGTTTCGGCATTGATGGGTACATGAATCTAAGTTCCGGGGGCCCGATGCCTGTGATGGAGGAAGTAAATATCAGCAACAGTGAGAGGTAAGGACAGTACAYGCCATCCATGAACACATGACTCTTAAATGAATAGGTACATTCATCATTCTTTCATTCATTCAAGTGTTGGCACACATACAGGAGTGATTAGGTGTCATACACACGTAAGGTAGCATGAGGGATGGTGGTGCTATGGGTAGTCTAAGCCTGCGTCYAAAATGACTTCCTATTCACTACATCACTGGTTCTCCAACCACCCCCCAGACATTTCATCATGTTGTTCTACAGTAGAGCTGAACTAGCTCACCTGATTCACCTAGTCAAGCGCTTGATGACCAGTTGACAAGTTGAATCAGGTGTGCTAGCTCTGGAATAATTCAAATACATGGAACGGATGGGTGTCCCAGAGGAGAGAACCACTGACCTACATAATGTACTGCTTTTGACCAGGGCCTATAGGGCTCTGTGCACTATGTAGTGAAAAGAGTGCCATTTGGGATTCAGACTACAGTGCTTGGGGAGGGACATGCACTGTGGTCAGCTCTGCAGAAACCAGAGGCTTCCTCTTCGGGAATCATCTTTCCCTGCTTTTGTACAGGTATCTGCTTGCCTTCTCACTGCACTCATGTGGTATCCTGTGACAGGCTTCCTATTAGGAGGAAAGGTTTCTATAAAAAATTTGCATTATACAGAACATACATCTTAAATGACAAGAGCACTTACAAATGGACCCATTGCCCTCTCGACCTGGTCATCTTTTTTGACTGCATGACATAAATAATTGTATACATGGCTGGTATTAGAAATAGTTGGTATCATAAATATGCTCTTGCAATGGCTTTCCAGAATCATGTGTACAGTAGAAAACATGTGGCAGGGCTTGCAAATTATCACGGATAACAAAGGGAAACCGAGCCGCGAGCTGTCCAGTGACACAAGCCTACCAGACGAGCTAAATACCTTCAATGCCTGCTTAGAGGCTAGCAACACTGAACTATGCWTGAGAACACCAGCTGTTCTGGACGACTATGTAATCCTCCTCTCCGTAGACAATGTGAGTAAAACCTTCAAAGAGGTTAACATTAACAAGGCCGCAGGGCCAGACGGATTACCAGGACGCGTACTCAGAGCATGCACTGACCAGTTGCCAATTGTCTTCACTGACATTTTCAACCTCTCCCTGACCCAGTCTGTAATAGCTACATGTTTCAAGCAGACCACCATAGTCCCTGTGCCCAAGAACACCCACGTAACCTAAATTACTATTGCCTGTTAGCACACACATCTGTAGCCACGAAGTGCTTTSAAAGGCTGTTCATGGCTCAACACCACCAATCCAGACACCCTGGACCCACTCCAATTCGCATAACAGCCSAACAGATCGACAGATGATGCAATATCTATTGCACTCCATACTGCGCTTTCCCACCTGGACAAAAGGAATACCTACGTGAGAATGCTGTTCATTGGCTATAGTGAAGCGTTCAACACCATAGTGCCCTCCAAGCTCATCACTAAATCAAGGACCCTGGGATGAAATATATACCTCTGCAACTGGATCCTGGACCTCCTGACGGGCCACCCTCAGGTGGTGAAGTTAAGCAATAACACATCCGACATGCTGACCCTCAACAGGGGGAACCCTCAGGGGTGCGTGCTTAGTCCCCTCCGGTAYTCCCTGTTCACCCACATCTGAGTGGCCAAGCACGACTCTAACACCATCATTAAGTTTGCTGACGACACGACGGCGATAGGCCTGATCACCGATGCCAATGAGACAGCCTACAAGGAGCAGGTCAGAGACCTGGCAGTGTGGTGCCAGGACAACAACCTCTCCCTGAATGTCAGCAAGACAAAGGAGCTGATCGTGGACCACAAGTGGAGAGCATCTTGATTGGCTGCATCACCACTTGGTGTGGCAACTGCTTGGCATCCAACCGCAAGGCGCTGCAGAGGGTAGTRCGCACAGCCCAGTACATAACTGGGGCCAAGCTTCCTGCCATCCAGGACCTAAATAATAGGCGATGTCAGAGGAAGGCCGTAAAAAGACTTCAGCCAGCCAAGTCATAGGCTGTTCTCTCATTGTGTATTTATTCCTTGTGCTATTATTTTCCTATTTTTCTACTATTTCTCTTTATTTGTTTCTCTGCATTGTTGGGAAGGACCCGGACGTAAGCATTTCACTGTTAGTCTACACCTTTTGTTTACGAAGCATGTGACATAAAACAATTTGATTTGATTTGAAACGTGTGTAGGAAACATATTCTCTAGACTAGAGACTGCATTCATAGACAGTGTTCATTCAGCTCATGTTGATGTGCTCCTGATAAGCTGAAACGTATTGAAGAATGTACAAGAGACAACAACAACACCATGTGGTGCTGAATCGCTATAGGAATGTGCCTAACAAAGCTGCCAAAATATCTATTGATAAACGCATGTCCCCTGGGGCTCGGCTAGCAAATTATTATCAGCTCAAGCAGTGGTGAGAAGACTGTTCCATTAGACAYTGTTTAGGACACATTTGTATGAACGTCTCGTGGCGTGATTTATGGCATCTGTCAGGGATATCAGAGTACACCACATGTACAGTATCTTCATTCCTTTTTCTGCTCACTTTTTCGGGAAATGGTTTAGCAATGAAAAATGCACCCATCTAAGACATTTGGCAGTACAAGAAGCTAGTGTTGTGAGAAAGTTTGAACACAGACTATCCACTTTGCTGCGATTCATCATCTTTCCTGTTCAGATCAATTACATATATAGGATCTTCATTTGAGCCAGTTTGCTACAGCAGGAAAATAATCCTGCAGCAAAAGGAAATGTTAATAATTACAGTATGTGGCCGTTGTTAGGGGTTTATACAGTTGTTTAGGGCAAATCAAGTCTGACATTTTAAAGTGGAAATTATAAACTGTAGAAGCCTTTTTAAACCTTGCATACACTACARGTATGCATTTCAGCAAGAAAAGAGTGATCAAATTAAGATCCTACATCTGTGACCAAGGTGTTGGTGACAAGTGAAGTTAAGCCATGGTCTGCTGCATGTTTTTTCACAGATGTATTTGATACAGTCTCTCAGGACTGCCACTGTATTATAAAGTCTTACTGTATTACTAAGTGAATGTTAATGATCTTGCAGATAGAAACACACGCTTGTGCCTGTCTAACCACTGTGAGTAACTGGTTGGGTTGCCGCAACTGGAGGGGGGATTATTTGTGAGTTAATCAGAGTAGACTAGAGGTAGATAATAGTACGCTAATACAGAATCATCTCCTGGCAGTACTCTATATCCTGGCAATATGTGCGGCTCATACTATTACAGTAACTTATTTCCGGTCAGTATGTGCTGCTCATACTATTACAGTAACTCTATCTCCTGCAGTATGTGCTGCTCATACTATACAGTAACTTTATTTCGGTCAGTATGTGCTGCTCATACTATACAGTAACTCTATCTCCTGGCAGTGTGTGCTGCTCATACTATTACAGTAACTCTATCTCCGGTCAGTATGTGCTGCTCATACTATTACAGTAACTCTATCTCCAGGCAGTATTTACTGCTCATACTATTACAGTAACTCTATCTCCGGTCAGTATGTGCTGCTCATACTATTACAAAACTCTACTCCTGGCAGTATGTGCTGCTCATACTATTACAGTAACTATCTCCTGCAGTATGTGCTGCTGATACTATTACAGTAACTCTATCTCCTCAGATGTCTGCTCATACTATTACATTAACTCTATCTCCAGGCAGTATTGCTGCTCATACTATTACAGTAACTATCTCCAGGCAGTATGTGCTGCTCATACTATTACAGTAACTATCTCCTGGCAGTATGTGCTGCTGATACTATTACATTAACTCTATCTCCTGGCAGTATGTGCTGCTCATACTATTACAGTAACATCTCCTGGCAGTATGTGCTGCTGATACTATTACAGTAACTATCTCCTGGCAGTATGGGCTGCTCATACTATTACAGTAACTCTATCTCCTGGCAGTATGTGCTGCTCATACTATTACAAAACTATCTCTGGCAGTATGTGCTGCTCATACTATTACAGTAACTATCTCCTGGCAGTATGTGCTGCTCATACTATTACAGTAACTCATCTCCGGCAGTATGTGCTGCTCATACTATTACAGAAACTCTATCTCCTGGCAGTATGTGCTGCTCATACTATTACAGTAACTATCTCCTGGCAGTATGCTGCTCATACTATTACAGTAACTCTATCTCCGCAGTATGTGCTGCTCATACTATTACAGTAACTATCTCTGGCAGTATGTGCTGCTCATACTATTACAGTAACTATCTCCTGCAGTATTTGCTGCTATACTATACAGTAACTCTATCTCCGGTCAGTATGTGCTGCTCATACTATTACAAAACTCTATCTCCTGCAGTATGTGCTGCTCATACTATTACAGTAAACTATCTCCTGGCAGTATGTGCTGCTCATACTATTACAGTAACTATCTGTGCAGTATGTGCTGCTCATACTATTACAGTAACTATTCTCCTGGCAGTATGTGCTGCTCATACTATTACAGTAACTCTATCTCCGGTCAGTATTGCTGCTCATACTATTACAGAACTCTATCTCCTGGCAGTATGTGCTGCTCATACTTACAGTAACTATTCTCTGCATATGTGCTCTATACTATACAGTAACTCTATCTCCTGGCAGTATGTGCTGCTCATACTATTACATTAACCTATCTCCAGGCAGTATGTGCTGCTCATACTATTACAGTAAACTCTATCTCCTGGCAGTATGTGCTGCTCATACTATTACAGTAAACTATCTCTGGCAGTATGTGCTGCTCATACTATTACAGTAACTATCTCCTGGCAGTATGTGCTGCTCATACTATTACAGTAACCTATCTCCTGCAGTATGTGCTGCTCATACTATTACAGTAACTATCTCCAGGCAGTATGTGCTGCTCATACTATTACAGTAAACATCTCCTGGCAGTATGTGCTGCTCATACTATTACAGAAACTATCTCCTGCAGTATGTGCTGCTCATACTATTACAGTAACTCTATCTCCTGGCAGTATGTGCTGCTCATACTATACAGTAACTACTCCTCGCAGTATGTGCTGCTCATACTATTACATTAACTTTATCTCCTGGCAGTATGTGCTGCTCATACTATTACAGTAACTATATCCGGCAGTATGTGCTGCTCACACTATTACAGTAACTATCTCCTGCAGTATGTGCTGCTATATTATTACATTAACTCTATCTCCTGGCAGTATGCTGCTGCCATACTATACAGTAACTATATATTCTGGCAGTATGTGCTGCTCATACTATTACAGTAACTATATAATTCTGCATGTATGTGCTGCTCATACTAACTGCCTTGGTGATTTCTGGAGGCCACAATGTTTGCTTTGTCAGCTTTTTCATAATTGACACTAACATTATGGATAATGGAAAATGGCACCGGAGGATGTGGCCAGACGGATTAACAAGGCTGAAGGGCCAGACGGATTACCAGGACGTGCACGCCAAGCATGCGCTGACCAACTGGCAAGTGTCTTCACTGATATTTTCAACCTCTCCCTGACTGAGTCTGTAATACCAACATGTTTCAAGCAGGCCACCATAGTCCCTGTGCCCAAGAACACTAAGGTAACCTGCCTAAATGACTACCAACCCGTAGCACTCACGTCTGTAGCCAGGAAGTGCTTTAAAAGGCTGGTCATGACTCACATCAACACCATTATTCCAGAAACCCTAGACCCACTCCAATTTGCATACCGCCCCAACAGATCCACAGATGTTGCAGTCTCTATTGCACTCCACACTGCCCTTTCCCACCTGGACAAAAGGAACACCTATGTGAGAATGCTATTCATTGACTACAGCTCAGTGTTCAACACCATAGTGCCCTCAAAGCTCATCACTAARCTAAGGACCCTGGGACTAAACACATCCCTCTGCGACTGGATCCTGGACTTCCTGATGGGCCGCCCCCAGGTGGTATGGTTAGGTAACAACACGTCGGCCATGCTGATCCTCAAGATGGGGGCCCCTCRGGGGGGCCAAATCAAATACATGCATGCTCAGTCCCCTCCCGTACTCCCTGTTCACTCATGACTGCATGGCCAGGCACGACTCCAACACCATCATTAAGTTTGCCGATGACACAACAGTGGTATGCTTGATCACTGTCAATGATGAGACAGCCTGGCCGTGTTGTGTCGTCAGCAAACGTGATCAAGACAAAGGAGATGATTGTGGACTACAGGAAAAAGAGGACCGAGCACGCCCCCATTCTCACTGACGGAGCTGTAGTGGAGCAGGTTGAGAGCTTCAAGTACATCACTGGGGCCAAGCTTCCTGCCATCCAGGACCTCTATACCAGGCGGTGTCAGAGGAAGGCCCTAAAAATTGTCAAAGACTCCAGCCACCCTAGTCATAGACTGTTCTCTCTGCTACCGCACGGCAAGTGGTACCGGATTGGCCAAATCTAGGTCCAAAAGTCTTCTTAACAGCTTCTACCCCCAAGCCATAAGACTCCTGAACACCTAATCAAATGGCTACCYAGACTTTTTGCATTGTCCCCCTCCCCCCTCTTTTACGCTGCTGCTTCTCTCTCTCTTTATTATCAATGCATAGTCACTTTAACTCTACCTACATGTACATATGACCTTAATTACCTTGACTAACCGGTGCCCCCGCATATTGACTCTGTTCCGGTGCCCCCTGTATATAGCCTCACTACTGTTATTTTACTGCAGCTCTWTAATTRTTTGTTATTTATTTTTTACTTAACACTTATTTTTCTTAAAACTGCATTATTGGTTACGGGCTTGTAAGTAAGTATTTCACTGTAAGGTCTACAATTGTATTTGATTTGATTACAAAATTACAAAAAAAATCAAAATACTATTGTCTTCATTTAAAATAAAGTGAAATCATTAGGCCAAACCTATGTTGATTTGTCCATATCCATAGTACAACTCATGCTGTTTCCCAGTAACTATAACTGTAGGTAGCCTATTTGTTCTAGGTAGTGCAGTTTTGTCACACAACACAATGCAACAGACGTCTGAAGTTTTGATGGAGCACGCAATTGGCATGCTGACTGCAAGAATGTCCACCAGAGCTGTTGCCAGATAATTGAATGTTAATTTCTCTACCATAAGCCTCTTCCAACGTCGTTTTAGAGAATTTGGCAGTACGTCCAACCCGGCCTCACAACCACAGACCACATGTATGGCTTCGTGTGGGCGAGCGGTTTGCTGATGTCAGTGTTACTTTTCTTGTTCATTCATTTTCTCAACAATGATGAAACTAACAGTCTATATTCTATGCTTATTTAGTCTCATCCTGAAATWTCATATTTTATTACCAAGATCCAGTTAATGGATTGAAGGAGCAGTTGAATACAGTGGGCTTGCTCTGTCTCCGTCCTCTACGGACATTGCAGTGGGAGTTCATGTGTGGGTCATTGGAATGACAGTGTGTAGAGGTCCAACACAACTCTATGTAAACAGAGCCCCGTTTCGAAGTCAATAACTCCTGCAATTTGACAGTGAGAGAGAGAGTTTCTCATGTGTTGGAATGATAGGACAAAAGAAGAGTATCATCAAAGGCTTGCATTGAATTGAACCTTTATGTTTATATTATGCAAAGGCCTGTTTGTTGAATAATGATACATGTTTTGGGGGAGGGGATAATTGCTGTTTAGTCATTTATTACATGATTATCCCTATAGACAACAGAGTCATTTCTTCGAAAGGGTTATACCWGGAACCAGAAATGATTTTACCTTCAACCAAAAAGGGTTCTCMTTTGGGGACAGCCGAAGAACCCTTTTGKAACCCTTTTTTCTAAGAGTGTAGCCCTTCCGGTGAAAAAGTCAGGGTTCCATAGCTGCAAGTAGAACAGCAGAAACTGGATCAGCAGCACGACCAGATGGACTGGGGATGGGGACAACTAGGAGTCAGGCTAGGTAGTCCTGAGGCATGGTCCTAGGGCTCAGGTCCTCTGGACGGGGAGAGAGAGAGAGAGAAGATAGAGGGAGCACACAGTTGAAGTCRGAAGTTTACATACACCTTAGCCAAATACATTTAAACTCAGTTTTTCAAAATTCCTGACATTTAATCCTAGTAAAAATTCCCTGTCTTAGGTCAGTTAGGATCACCACTTTATTTTAAGAATGTGAAATGTCAGAATAATAGTAGAGAGAATTATTTATTTCAGCTTTAATTTMTTTCATCACATTCCCAGTGGGTCAGAAGTTTAATACACTCAATTAGTATTTGGTAGCGTTGCCTTTAAAATTGTTTAACTTGGGTCAAATGTTTCGGGTAGCCTTCCACAAGCTTCCCACAATAAGTTGGGTGAATTTTGGCCCATTCCTCCTGACAGAGCTGGTGTAACTCAATCAGGTTTGTAGGCCTCCTTGCTCGCACCCGCTTTTTCAGTTCTGCCCACAAGTTTTCTATTGGATTGAGGTCAGGGCTTTGTGTGGCCACTCCAATAGCTTGACTTTGTTGTCTTGCCATTTTGCCACAACTTTGGACGTATGCTTGGGGTCATTGTCCATTTGGAAGACCATTTGCACCAAGCTTTAACTTCCTGGCTGAGGTCTTGAGATGTTTGCTTCAATATATCCACCTAATTTTCTTTCCTCATGATGCATCTATTTTGTGAAGTGCACCAGTCCCTCCTGCAGCAAAGCACCCCCACAACATGATGCTGCCACCCCTGTGCTTCACGGTTGGGATGGTTTTCTTTGGTTTGCAAGCATCCCCCTTTTTCCTCCAAACATAACGATGGTCATTATGGCCAATAGTTCTATTTTTGTTTCATCAGAGGACATTTATCCAAAAAGTATGATCTTTGTCCCCATGTTCAGGTGCAAACTGTAGTCTGGATTTTATATGGCGGTTTTGGAGCAGTGGCTTCTTCCTTGCTGAGCAGCCTTTCAGGTTATGTCGATATAGGACTCGTTTTACTGTGGATATAGATACTTTTGTACCTGTTTCCTCCAGCATCTTCAAACATGTCCTTTGCTGTTGTTCTGGGATTGATTTGCACTTTTCGCACCAATGTACGTTCATCTCTAGGAGACAGAACGCGTCTCTTTCGCCTGCGTGGTCCCATAGTGTTTATACTTGCGTACTATTGTTTGTACAGATGAACGTGTACCTTCAGGCGTTTGGAAATTGCTCCCAAGGATGAACCAGACTTGTGGAGGTCTACAATCTTTTTTCTGAGGTCTTGGATGATTTCTTTTGATTTTCCCATGATGTCAAGCAAAGAGGCACTGAGGTTGAAGGTAGGCCTTGAAATACATCCACAGGTACACCTCCAATTGTCTCAAATTATGTCAATTAGCCTATCAGAAGTTTCTAAAGCCATGACACCATTTTTTTGAATATTCCAAGCTGTTTAAAGGCACAGTGCAACTTGGTGTATGTAAACATCTGACTCACTGGAATTGTGATACAGTGAATTATAAGTGAAATAATCTGTCTATAAACAATTGTTGGAAAAATGACTTGTGTCATGCACAAAGTAGATGTCCTAACCGACCTGCCAAAACTATAGTTTGTTAACAAGAAATTTGTGGAGTGGTTGAACAATTATTTTTATGACTCCAACATAAGTGTATGTAAACTTCCGACTTCAACTGTACGTAAAATCACTCAGGACACCAGATAAGACAGGAGAATTACACCAGATAGGACAGACCTCAGCCCTCCGGCATATAGACTATTGCAGCATAGACCTGGAGGCTGAGACGGGGGACACTGTGGCCCTGTCCAAAGTTACCCCCGGACATGGCCAACCAGGCAGGATATAACCCCACCCACTTTGCCTAAGCACAGCCCCCACACCGCCAAAGGGATATAGACCACAAACTTTCTACCCTGAGACAAGGCCAAGTATAGCCCACAAAGATCTCCCAAACTGCACGAGCCCGAGGGGACAGGAAGATCAGCCTGACTCAACCCACTCAAGTCGAGTATTSCGAAWAAAGCCTGGCATGATGTAATGCAACCCTCTAGCAAGCCAGCGACTCATCCCCCGTAATAGGGTCAGAAGCAGAGAATCCTAGTGGTGGATCCCCTGTAAACAGTTACCCTCTCCACTTGTTTTTACCCCCGTTTGAGGCTTTCAGATGTCAACTATAGATTTGAATCAACAGTATAGTTCAGGCAGAGACAGTAAGGGTTGTTCGTCACTCTAGTGTCTTACCGTTCACCTTAACACTCCCCTGGGCCAGACTATACTTAATCATAGCACCTACTGAAGAGATGAGTCTTCAGTCAAAACGTAAAGGTTGAGACCGAGTCTGCGTCTCTCACATGGATAGGCAGACCATTCTTTAGAAATTGAGCTCTATAGTAAGAAAGTCCTGCCTCCAGCTGTTGGATTTGAAATTCAAGGGACAATAATGAGGCCTGAGTCTTTTGTCCGTAGCGTTTGTGTAGGTATGTACGGCAGGACCAAATCTGAGAGATAAGTAGGAGCAAGTCCATGTAATGCTTTGTAGGTTAATAATTAGCAGGATGGTGAAAAACTAAGACACAGTGCTTCTATTGGCAGATAACTGCTCAGTCTCTTAGTAGAATATGGAAAGTTGTTAGAGGCCAGTACAGTCTAGGACAGGTCAGTGAGAACAACACACCCAGTTCAGTTTTAATTTGACTATATGCTTGAACTTTCCGATCGAGGCAAGCACTAAGAACATTATCCAATTTTAATAGGACAAATGGAAAGTGCTGGTTTAACTCTGTCTGCCTTTTACCAAGGTGAAGACGTATCCAAGCAACAGAAAGGTTGTCCTTGTCTTATCTGGCCATTCTCTTGGAGAATATGACTCACTAGCTGTAATCCCTCACAGAAAAAATACATGATTTCACACGTAGTAAATCACATGAGCAATCATGTGTTTTTGGATCACTTCACATGTGAAATGCATGTGTCTTTGGATCACTTCACATGTGAAATAAATGTGTTTTTGGATCACTTCACATGTGAAATGCATGTGTTTTTGGATCACTTCACATGTGAAATGCATGTGTTTTTGGATCACTTCACATGTGAAATGCATGTGTTTTTTTCCCATAAGGGATGTGACTGCTCGGATGCCTAACATTCAGCACACAGATTTCTGAGTTTAGTGTCATTATTTTGATCATGATGTCCTTCCACACAGAGAGAGCAGAAGCGGTTTCCTTGATCTCTCCTCCTATCATTGGCTCGAGCTGTTCTTCCCACCCAGGAGTCTTGTATGATCTGCAGCCTGTCATGGGGCATTGCTTTTTGCAAAACCATCTACATGTAATGCATAACAATGATACCATGTTGTCCAGTATTCGTTGTGATGACTTTCTGGTTGGGCTTTATGGCAGGAGGTCTTCTTAATGTGTGTCTAGTTCATGATGTTGAGCTGCAGACTGGGTACCAGATAGAGGTAGAATGGCCAGGAATAGAGGTAGAATGTGTATGGATAGTCCCTGTAGACAGACTGCGTACCATATAGGCCAGGAATAGAGGCAGAATGTGTATGGATAGTCCCTGTAGACAGACTTGTGGCACACCGTTGGATGGGTGAGGTCTTTCTTGCATTGTATGGGTAGTAAAGTACAGAAGGTGGTACTTAGAACCACAAAGGGTTATTCAATTGTCTCCATAGGAGAACCATTTGAATATAAAAAAGGTTGGTTCCAAGTGAAACCCTTTCACCACTTAAAGGTTCTAAGTAGAAGCTTTTTCACCACCAAAGGGTTCTACCTGGAACCAGAAAGGGTTCTCCTATGGGTGACAAACGAAGAACCCTTATTTTCTAAGAGTGTAGCCTTGCGATTCACAATGTCAAACATGCAATGTTGCTCGGCAACTCATACTGGTTTATGATGATGGTCAACATAGATGTGATTTCACAAGAATGTCAAGCATTGAAGTGACAAAAGAATGTATCACTGACACTGTATACAAACTGCCATATCCTGCTGTCCAGTATGATCTTGTAAAGCCCTACTCCGCTGCATGCTGCTGCTTTCACTGCTGCTACTGACAACACTGGATGACATCGCTGAGGAATGGTGATCATCATCATTGTCAATCATAATCATCACCATCATCATTATTATCATTTATAATGATTACAGCGGATGCGGTAATGTGGATTTTGACACATTGCTGAAATGTTTGGCAAAACGTCAACAATGTGAAGCATGCACGTTTATTTCACGCAGTAATGTGAACAAATTGACTGTGTGCAATSACTATACTGTTGGTGTGTAATGGAATAACGTGGTATAGTAGGCTTGGCTACGTCTGAATACAAGACAGAGAATGGAAGGCTTAAAATAAGAAATAATTCMATTTAAAAGTGTGTCAATCGTCTTTTCAGCATCAGCGCTAATTTAGTTCCACCCTAAAGGACCTTTTGTCCACTGGGACTGAAGGAAGTCACATTCATAGACAGTTGAAATGAGGAGCATTGAAATCCCATCCCAGGTGCAAACCATTTACAGATTTATTTTCCATTACATGCTACGCTGCAAACAGGAGGCAAATAAATGGTTGATAATTGCAAGAAAATAAATGTATTCCTAAGAATCCGTTATATATGATTGGTGGAGTTCAGCTCGATTGACCTAAATTTAGTTACACTGAATGCTGGAGGTTTTACTCATGATGAGAGTATTTTCTTATAAATCATGTGCCCGAAATTATTATGTTCATTGAATTATGCTCAACATTTAAATGGCTGTCTTTCTTTCAAAAGCATTTGCATTATTTGTTATTTGCATTATAAAGTGAAATGCTGATTTGTACTTCTTTAGACAGAATTGCCAAAGTGCTCTCATCACAACACATATCTTATTGCAGTCAGTTCTCTTCACAGAAAGCAGAGATCTGATGTAGCTTATCTACCAGTCTGTCTGTGAGATGGCTAGCCAGTTTTAGTGTCTGGCATGATGAAGTACAAGAGGTTGATTATCTCAGTCACAGTTCATTAGTTTTAACCAGCATGCCTGACACACTTTACAGAGAGGAAGACAGCCTTGTCACATAGGCTCTGCTATRCCATTTCATGTGGCGGTTTGGGGGCCAGATCCCTGTGACTTGAATGGGCTCTTTGTCAACTGTCTTTACAGAAAAGAGGACTATAACAAGTTAACAGAATGGAACATTATGGAATGCCTATGGTCTTGTCCTGTGTCTTTTGGTKAGTCTGTACTGGGGAATATGAATCAAATGTGGATGCATCCCAAATGGCACCCTATTCCAGTGCACTAGTTTTGACCAAAGCCCATGCCCTGGTCAAAGGTACTGTAGTGCACTACATAGGGAATAGGGTCCTGTCCAGGACATCCATTTAAATATCCATTAAAACAGAGACTCGTCATTGATATGTTTTGGACAAGGAGATRGATCATTTTTAGTAACTGATGCAAGATGTCAAAATCTTACTTTTAACTTTGAGGGCTAATTTCATGTATCGCAAGTCATATTATATTTCAGAAGATTGCTTTTGTCTGCCAGGGCTTGAAAGCTGAACATGCAGTGATGTAATTGTACTGTTTTATCAGTTCCTAGACCTACAGTATATCGACCTCTGTTGTTCATCTATATGAAGTGATGATATAAAGAAAGAAATATGGAAGAAAAGTACATTCATTCTACAAGAACCAATACAACCCTACAGAACAATCCGTGGTTAGCGTTTCAGAATTCACCAATAAAACTGGTCCACATGGAAAACTAAAGGCATAGAAACCGCAAATGACTTGGTAACAGGAAATACATTTATTTCCATGACATAATTAAAAAGCAATTTTGGACTGACCAAKGTAGATATTTTCCAACACATGAACTTAAAAGTTAGATATCATGACATTTTGATTTGAAATCTTTTAGACATCAGAGCAACCTTAGGGGAATTTTATTTGAGTCAGGAAAAATATTTTCATATGATAGGGAAGATATACAAAACCTTGCAGAGAGCCTATCCATCTGACAATCTTTTAGAAAAAAATATATAAACTATTGGAAACTAAAAGAACTGATGTTGTCACAAGTTGGAGGGAATGTTGGAACATAACTAACAAAGTTACAGTTAACAAAAAAGTGTGCTTAATCCAGTATAAACTAACGTATAGAATGTATTATACAAGAGACAAAAATCACAAATTCTACAGCACAACAGCAGAGTCATGTCTTAAGTGTAAAACGAATAATGACTCAATAATTCATGCTTCTGGGAATGTTATGAAGTCCAAAAGTTATGGGTGGACCTAGAAAGTTGTCTTTCAGAAGAATTCCAATGTAAACTTACATTTAATCTGTCTGTCTGCATATTTCAAGACATGTCATATGGGGGTGTAGTGAGATTCCAATGGGCTGGACGATTCTCTTCTCATCACTCATCTTAAAAAACATATAGTAAATACTAGGAAATGAATCTGCCATCATTAACACCATTTTAAAAAAATGAATTATTTATTATTGAGCTATTGAAATTGCATGAGTGACTGAGAAAAACTAAGTTGTACAATTGAAGGCCATGTGGCAAACAATGATGCAGCCAAAGGGGTGGGCACAGGAGATGTAGTTGTTGTTTGTGGATGTCTGTAAGTTGTTGTTCGTATATGTATGTTTATATCTGGTGTGGAAAAATATATATATATAATGAACAAAGTGTCTCTTTCAAACTTGACATTTGCAATCATAACACTAAGCAAATRGACACTACGTTTGACTGAATCTCTCATTTAAGTCGGATGTTAAAATGCCTATTTACTCTGTTCCATCTGACTACACAATCCACTGTCTTATCAGCSCAGACAGGGAAGTTGKAAACTTGAWCKCCACTATAAACAGYATCTAGACATTATCTCACA
This sequence comes from Salvelinus sp. IW2-2015, assembly GCF_002910315.2. Classification (NCBI taxonomy): domain Eukaryota; kingdom Metazoa; phylum Chordata; class Actinopteri; order Salmoniformes; family Salmonidae; genus Salvelinus; species Salvelinus sp. IW2-2015. The sequence goes on from NC_036848.1 coordinate 8,400,734, forward strand.
TTTCTTTTAGACTAACATTTTGTTTTCAACAGCAGAGATTTGTGCGGAGATAAAACAAAACACAGCAAATGTACAGCCTTTCCAGCTTCAGTTTGAAGTGATYGTGTTACTGTTGCTGTGTTGTTGGCTAGCTTCTCTGAACAACAGTGTCCAGACGAGTGAGCACATGTTCTATGCCAGGGGATATTGTGCCTCATTAGCTCATTGTTAAGGATGTATCCAAATAAATGTCACTAGAAAACAGCTTAAACAAATGCAATAGCAGCTACTTTGCTGTTATTCTGGCTGCTTTTTTGACGTGACTGTAAATTAGCCGTAGTTGACTAGCTAGCAAGCAGGGATAAAAACGTAGCCAGCCAGCATGGCAATGGAACATTTATAATGAACGACTGGGTCGTGTCTATAGACACAGAACAAAAAGACTGAACAACTGGGTCGYGTCTATAGACACAGAACAAAAAGACTGAACAACTGGGCCGYGTCTATAGACACAGAACAAAAAGACTGAACAACTGGGCCGYGTCTATAGACACAGAACAAAAAGACTGAACAACTGGCAACCCTAGACTTGTGTCGGCACTATATCTTGTGGAAGGATGAAATAGTAAGAATAAATGAATCAAAATAAAGTTATTAATTAATATTATTATTCATTTATTTGAATACTGTATGTTGGKAACCCGTTGTATAAAAGTGATTATGCYTTTGAAGCCAGTGTTTGGAGGATATATTGGCACGGTTTGCCAACATAACAATGCCAATAACGTGCCCATATATCTTCCAAACACTGGCTTCTCGGGCATTATCACTTAACTAGAAAACTGCTTAGCAATATACCTCTCCAAAGTCCGAACCATGTATTTTGATACATTTTCTCTGGTGTTCTTGGCATTTGAAATGTTTCTACCAAATTGTATTTCATGCATTCATTTCTTTTCTCCCCTCCTAAACAATTTTTGCTTGACAACTTGGTTTTCACGAGAGGTAAAGATAACAGTAGGAAATTAGAATTACCCTTGTCTGAAGCGTTCTCCATCACTTAAATGTGTGAACATAAATGTGCCACAAGAGGCAAATGTAAGCAGAAGGGGTCTCACAGAAAGGCTATGTCTTTGAAAATAAAATAATCATTGGGACTAAATTAACATAGGTTGCTGCCTGGGGCCACTTAACTTTAAATCACATCCTGGGTGCACTTTCAACCAAATTTTTACAAAAAATGACGTGTTACAAAAATGACGGATTAAGTCAAACTATGATTGACTATAGCTATAAATAACACGACTCTATTGTAAATGCAAGATTACCTTTCGTGTGTTTTTGTCTGTCAATGTCTGTGACCACCCAGATTGATGTTTCTCATAAACATATTCATGAATTTATTGAGTTGTATATATTGAGTTGTACAGATAGCAACACTCCTGAAAATAGACAAAACATTTTTTGGTGTCTTTTAGAGGAATATAGTTGGGTTTATATTATATTATATTTTTTTATCASCCTAGCTAGCGTTGACATAAATTGTTCCTGACAGGTTGTGAGAAATCTCTCTGTATGAGTTAACAGGGTAGTGATTCCGTCTGATAGTTTGTCTTACAGTTTCTATGGTTGGTTCATGTTGAAACAAGGACTTAGCCTTTGATTCATTGACTTCAGTTACATTTCAGTTATTTCTCTGTCAAACTACATAACTCTGCTTAAATTCACTTTTACTTTACAGCTTTTAAGCTTAAAGATCCAGTGCTGTCAAAAACCAGTTTTTCCTGTGTTTTATATATATTTCCACACTATAAGGTTGGAATAATACCGTGAAATKGTGATATTGGTGATAATGCCCTTCTAGTGTAAGAGCTGTTTGAAAAGACCAGCCTTTTTTGGTGGGATAGAGTTTTGGCCTGCCTGGTGACATCACCAATTAAGAAAGAAAGTTCCAAACCGATCTGCTAGTTTTCAGTTTCTCCACTCAGATCACTCCCAGACAGTCCTAGCAGCATTCTTGCTTTAGAGATTGCTCTTTGCTAAAAAGCTATCTTTGTTTCTTTTTGACCATTTTAATTGAAAACAATCACAGTAAGGTACGTAATTGTTACCCAGAAATGATTTGCTATTGAGATAAAAAACAGCTGCATTGGACTTTTAATTAAGGAGAACGTACTGCCCTCAATTTCTCCACGTCACACCAGTAGAACATTAGCATGGTCAGTTTGTGTGGCTCTGACCACATTTTGCCACGGTTGATTGCAGTAGTGAGTGAGTGAATATTTGGAGCAGACAGACCGATAGACAGACACTTTGCCCTGCAGTAGAGGTCTACATAGTAGGTCGCTAGGACACTCCTGCTGAAAGGGAGCACTAATTCAATTTTCAAGCCCCGACAGCTTTTGTTTATAATGAACCATTTGCATCAAGGACATCAGCAAGGCCAAGGGGCTATTTGTGGTTTGATAATATAAACCAAATAATTTCTCCATTAATTTTTATAACGCCTCTGGCTTAGGTGTGATAATAAGAAAGAAATATGCAAAGTACCATATTGCAGTTGATTGTGACAGGGTACCCACTTGCACTTGTCCGTAGTGTGAGAACAGTATGTGGGTTAACAAGTCATTCAGAGTTAGATTCTGGTTTTAAAACTTGAGAGCTTTTGAGATTCTTTTAGATTTAAAGACCACTATGCTGAACACCCAATCACCCGAGCATGTCTGCCTTTAAGCTTTTACATAAATCAAAGAACACTTTATATATATATATATATATATATATATAAATATATCTGGAGAGTGCTGTCATGTGACATTTCTAGTCTTGTAGCAGTTTAAACTACTGGGCTGGTGTGTTCATTGAGCCTTGGGTCCTCTGTCCTGGAGTTGGAACTTTGATTGTGCCTGTTTCTGACTGATTGCCTGTTACGTATAGCTCAATTGTAGGGTTGAGGGTCAACTGTTTCAGGTGTCATCATCACACACGTGTAGCTGCATCACGGTAAGAAGGCTTCATATTCACAGGCTTCAACCTCAGTTCATCTGAGGGGGTTTTGGTAGGACCTTTTTACTATAGGACTTCCTTCATGCACTCTTAGAAAAAAGGTGCTATTTAGAACCTAAAARGGTTATTTGGCTGACCCAATAGGAGAACCCTTTACAGAATCCTTTTTTGGTTCCATGTAGAACTCTTTTGGGTTCCATGTAGAACACTTTTCACAGAKGGTTCTACATGGAACCCAACATGGTTCTACCTGGAACCCATAAGGGKTCTCCTATGGGGACAGCCGAATAACCTTTTTGGAACCCTTTTTTCTAAGAGTGTGGTGTCATATTAGTTGCGGTTCGAATATGAGAACTACATTTAAAATGGAAATCAAACACTTACTAAACAACACTAGGATTTGTTAGAGGATAGATGAAATAGCTATCAAGAAAGGCAGTATAATTTGTCTGCTTTCATAGTCAACTAGACAACTAAATAATGCGATAATGTACGTGAAAGTAAATTGTCATCAGGAAGAGGTGGAAGACATTTTGACAACAAATCCTAGATGAAGTTTGTTTCATGTTGAGTTGACATCTTTCCCCACTTCTAGGCCTAGTGGATGTTGTTGTAATGCTAGAGGAACTGGATTCACAATGTTTCTGATTAAAACATAMTTGTATGAGCTGACGTCAAAGGGATGCTACATCTCAGAGAAATTATACTGAACAAAAAATATAAACGCGACATGTGACAATTTCAACGAATTCAAGGAGTTACAGTTCATATAAGGAAATCAGTCAATTGAAATAAATTCATTAGGCCCTAATCTATGGATTTCACATGACTGGGCAGGGGYGCAGCCAGGGGTGGGCCTGGGAGGGCAAAGGCTCACCCACTTGGGAGCCAGGCCCAGCCAATCAGAATGAGTTTTCCACAAAAAAGGGCTTTATTACAGAAATACTCCTCAGTTTCATCAGCTGTCCGGGTGGCTGGTCTCAGGCAATCCTGCAGGTGAAGAAGCTGGATGTGGAGGTCCTGGGCTGGCGTGGTTACACGTGGTCTGCGGTTGTGAGGCCGGTTGGACGTACTGCCAAATTCTCTAAAACGACTTTGGAGGTGGCTTATGGTATAGAAATTAACAAATTCTCTGGCAACAGCTCTGGTGGACATTCCTGCAGCCAGCATGCCAATTGCATGCTCACTCAAAACTTGAGACATTGGTGGTATTGTGTTGTGTGACAAAACTTCACATTTTAGAGTGGCCTTTTATTGTGTCCAGCACAAGCTGCACCTGTGCAATGATCATGCTGTTTAATCAGCTTTTCGATACGCCACACCTGTCAGGTGGATGGATTATCTTGGCAAAGGAGAAATACTTTTACTAACAGGAATGTAAACAAACTTGTGCACAACATTTTTTTGAGAAATAAGCTTTTTGTTCGTCTGGAACATTTCTGGAATCTTCTATTTCAGCTCATGAAACATGGTACCAACACTTTACATGTTGCCTTTATATTTTTGTTCAGTAATACATTTCCTTCTAAAGTTTTTGTAATGCTGTGGGCATTCCTATTTGGGAAGTAGCTACATTAACAATTTGGTGATAGACAAATTCTTAAGTGAGGTAAAAGTGACATAACATAATGAAGGCAAAAATGAAGGCAGCAAATAAGATTGATCTGAAAATGATACCTGAACCATTTTGAAATATTGTAAAGCTGGGTTGATACATAAATTCTACTATTTTCTGTATAAACTACCAGGAGTGACTACTGTAGGAGTGACGTCTTGTGTGAATACTGTAGATTGTAAAACCTGGAGTGTGAAAACCACAAACGTCAAGGGATTACAGTAATGTATTACAATTGTCAAACATTCACAAGCATACAAATCATTTTGAGGGCTTTAAATCATTATCGTGACAGCTACTTACCTTGTATTACATACATGACAAATTAGCCTGGATTCTGGCAGAGTTTTCTGGACAATGCCTGCCCACACTGTCATGTTACCATGGGGACAAAGGTGACATAACCAGTTGTAGTTTTTTTTGCCCTAGCACTACACAGCTGATTCAAATAACCAACTCATCATCAAGCTTTGATTATTTGAGTCATCTGTGTAGTGCTAGGGCAAAACCCAAAACGTACACCCAGGGGGGGCCAGGATCGAGTTTGGAAAACCCTGATTTACAGTACACTCTGCAATTCTGAACAAAYACGTAATTTCAACTCACTATCAATTATAGCGTCAAAACAAACTTTTACTTGTAACAGGTATGACATTCCAATAACCCAGAATGTGTACTAATTTGTCTGGTTGACATTTACGTATATATTCAGAAATGGAAGGTTATGTATTCCACATTTAAATAACTTTCCAATCAGTTATTAATCTTGGCTTGTTTTTTATATATTCACTGACTGGTTGTCCCCTCTCCTGTCGTAACCACAGCAACAGCATGCCGAAGAGCATTGCTCTCATCTGCTTCCTGTCCCTGGTGATGCTCATGAGTGTTGATGTCCTGGGGGGAACCTCCTGGTACATGACGGCTGTCTGCAAGGACCGCCCAGCTCAGGTTAGTCTCTCCCTACGTCTGCTCCCTCCCTCCTCCCTCCCTCTCCGTCTGTCTGTCTGTCTGTCTGTCCTGTTCTGTCTGTCTGTCTGGTCTTGTCTGTCCTGTCTGTCTGTCTGTCTGTCTGTCTGTCTGTCCTGTCTGTCTGTCTGTCTGTCTGTCTGCCATGGACCGCCAGCTCAGGTTAGGCCCTCCCTCCCTCCCTCCCTTCCCTCCCTCCCTCCCCTCCTCCTCCCTCCTCCCTCCCCCTCCCTCCTCCCTCCCTCCCTGTCTGTCTGTCTCTGTCTGTCTGTCTGTCTGTCTGTCTGTCTGTCTGTCTGTCTGTCTGTCTGTCTCTGTCTGTCTGCAAGGACCGCAGCTCAGGTTAGTTTCTCCCCTACGATCAGCTCCTCCCTCCCTACTCTCCTCCTACCCCTCTCCCTCCCTCCCTCCCTCGCCTCCCTCCCCCCCTCCTCCCCTCCTCTCCCTCCCTCCCTCCCTCCCTCGCCTCCTGCATCCCTCCTCCGCTCCCTCTCTGTCTGTCTGTCTGGTCTGTCTGTCTGTCCTGTCTTGTCTGTCTGTCTGTCTGTCTGTCTGTCTGTCTGTCTGTCTGTCTGCATGGACCGCCAGCATCAGGTCTCCCCTCCCTCCCTCCCTCCCTCCCTCCTCCCTCCCTCCCTCCCTCCCCTCCCTCCCTCCCTCCCTCCTCCTCCCTCCCTCCCTCCCTCCCCCTCCCTCCCTGTCCTGTCTGTCTGCTCTGTCTGCTCTGCTCTGTCTTCGTCTGTCTGTCTGTCTGTCTGTCTGTCTGACTGTCTGTCTGTCTGTCTCTGTGACCCTGTAGCCAGTCTAGGTTAAAGGCGCTCCTCCTCCCCCTCCTCCCTCCCTCCTCTCCCCTCCCTCCTCCCTCCTCCTCCTCCCTTCCCTA
>NC_036848.1:8407556-8426251 GCF_002910315.2 Salvelinus sp. IW2-2015
GTCTCTCTTCCTGTCACCTCCTACAGTGGAATGGAGCACCTCTGCCAACTTCAAGAGCATACTTGGCTCAGCCCAGGTGATCGACACTAAGACCCCAGTCCACAGCATCACAGGACTCACGACAGTAAGACACACACGACCCCGGTCACATCTCCTGAACCAGAACACCCTGAGGCTAGGAGGCACTCAACCTCAACTGTCTCAGTTACCTGCAGAAATGAACAACTACGATGTAAAGTTATTTGCCCTGGTCTGCCTGTTCGTAAGGTTAAGTCATGATGATAATGTATTGGTCTCTTAGGGAATGCACTACTTTGTGAGAGTGACCGCCTACAACGTGAAGGGATGGGGCCCGGCTCAGAGCTCCAGCCCAGTCAGTGCTACCCCCTCCAGTGAGTAAATGGAACTGCAGACAGACAAAAGAGCTTTCTGATATTCTATATTATCATCAATGCTCTGTGTAGACGTTRCCCCTAATCACAGATCAAGAATCAGCTCCCCAAATACCAACCTTCGCCATTTGAAGAAAACAGCTGACCTTGGATCATATGACTCCACAATGAATATCAGTGAACACTGGTGGCCTGTGTCTCCCTCTGCAGGCTGGAGGGAGTGTATGGGAGTGAAAACTCCAAGCAGGAACAAGGAGGCTCTAGCCAGGAGACTGTTGGAGCAAACCAGAGAGCCACACTACAAGGGATACTGTATAGGTAGTGTACTTCTTGAACCATAACGTAGATACAGCATCTCAGTTCYGCCTCTCATACAAGGGGAATGAATATACTATTCAAATGATTTGTGTAAGATAAACATCCGTATACATTCAATACCTGTATAATACATGAGAAAGTAAACAGTATCAGTCACTCAAAATAATACTCTGGCTCTTTCACATGGTCCTCCGTGTCTGAATGTCTCATTCCTTTGTCCTGTGGCCCATAGAGAGCTCCAAGCCCCAGAGCCCCAGTAAGCGCCTCTCTATGTCTCGCAGCCTGAAGCTGCTCTTCCAGTCAGCCACCAAGTTTGTCCGTCTCCTACAGAGGTGAGATAGCAATGCTCCTCACCCAACAACTCTGTATCTCTGCCACTAACATCTCCCATGGTTACATTTAGAGAAAGATCCCATGCTGTCTCTGTTCCCTCAGTACATCCCCTACTCTTCAAACAAGTGTTTCAGTCCCTTTCTGCCCTCCCTTTATTGCACCTATCTCTCTATTCATTTTTTTCTGTCTTCCCTCGTTAGGATGAACCTCATCTGTTCTTCCTCTTTGTCTCATTGTTAGGGGTGTATACCTGGCAACTGTGTTCTACAGAAAGGAAAACATCCTGGTCACAGCAGATGACCAGCTCCCATTGGTGGAGATCCAGTGCTGCTCCACCTCCATCTCTCAGGACTTCCTTTGGTTTGCCAAGGTTAGCTGTCAATCTAATTTAATACATTGGTAGGTATACCTGTGTGAAATATATGTTCCAAATTGACATAGTCTATTTTCTATCTTTCTATCCCTCTCTCTTTTTCTTACAGTTGTCCTGTGCGTGGCAACAGGTGCCCTGGCTCCAGCAGGCCCTCTCCTCCGCTCTCTCCTCCTCTTCATCACTACTTCAGAACAGGCACAATATCTTGCAGGCTGTAGCACAACTACAGGTGAAAAAAAGGATAATGTACACTGATAGGTCACTGTACATGGCCTTCTCATCAATAAAGCACCTAGCAAAGATGAAGAGACAACATTTTCTGTGAGCTTTCTCTTCCACTGCCTGTTTCTCGTTGACTTTCCTTTTCACTCTTTATTTTTATTMTAATATTTCATACTTTTCTCCCTCTCTCCTTCCCTGCCTCTCTCTGCAGTCCTCTCTGGGAACAGTAGACTTGGGCCAGGTGTACTATGAGCCTCTGAAGGACAAGCAGGGTAATGTCCTGCTGGTGACAGTGAAGGATTGTGCGGCCCACACAAAACCCCCGGACGTCCCTCTCCACTGGGTCCCCCTGGCCTGGCTGGAGAAGAACCGGAGCAGGACCCCTCTACTCCCAGAGCCTACTGCCATGGACACCCTCACAGAGCAGCTCAAGGTGACCCTTCCTGGCTGGGACACTGTGTGCTCGTGTTTATATACAGTAGTAAGGCTTCTTATTGTGCTAATACAACAATGCTTTTCTCTGTGTCCCTCACCAGGAGAAGCTGTCCTACCACAGACACAGTGTCCAGTGGGCCCAGTCTGGCCTGTACGTGGGCATCTTGAAGCTGTGCAGCACAGTGGAGCAGATCAGGGTTCTAGTGCCCCAGAGGCTGCCCAACCTGCTATGCCACGCCAGAGTACGCCACAATCCCCATGTGTCCCGGTAACACAGCTAACATACTACCACTGAGCTTACCACTGAGTTCAGTATGCACTACCACGTACAGACTGACTTTTAAACTGTTCTGACCTGGTATAGCTGATGATGAAATGGTATACTGTATAATACTTAGAATGACGTGTGTCCTCAGTGTTTGTCTAGTGTTTTTAAGGATTACTGACTGGTCAGATGAGATCATTGCTAAGGATAGTTCCTTGTGATGTGTCTTGGGCTGCATTTTTGTTTTAGCGATGAATGGGCGTGGTTACAAAGCCACAACATGTTAACAGCCAATGAGGACACAGAGAATGAGGATGAGACCTCGATGGACAGCTCTGGGCTGGGGGACTTTGTGAGGTCACTCAGGGCCGCTGTCACTCTCTTGTTGACAAAGCTCAACATCCCCCTCTACAGGGTAACCATGGTTTCACTTACTCTCCAACTCACATGCTTTTCAATCTCATTTAAATGATATACTGTATCATGTAATACACCTCTCTTACCTCCTCTTGTTTTCTCTCTCTATTCTTTTCTTTTTGCTTTTTCTCTCTCTCGATATTCTTCACCTCTTGTCCTCATCCTCTGATCATCACTTATTTCTCCCTGCTCTCCTCTCCTACAGGCATATCAGTATGGTGTGTACACTCGGGAGCTGCTGCAGTTTGGGGATAAGATGTCCATGCTGCTCCTGCTGCCCCCCAGTGAAGACTTCAGTTCTAGCTACTGGCCCYTRGTGGGCACCAAGGARCCAGGCCTCACAATGCCACTGCAGATMTTTGARCTGGGTATGTATTGGTGCCAGGGTTGGGTTTAAGTTTCAAGTATTTATTGTCAYGYGCACAAGTACAGTGAAATGCCTTTCTTGTTTGCTCTTTCCCAACAATGCAGTAATCAATATCAGTAGTACTATAAAAAAGTWATAAAAAGTRAAGTAGAACAAAAACACAKAAATAGAAATAAGAAGAATAYGAGAAAGTAAGTAAGCTATATACAGGATCAGTTCCAGGGTCAGTGMCAATACCTTATTTACAATGTGCAGGGATACTGGAGTGGGAGGGTTAGATATGTATAGGGGTAAGGTGACTAGGCATCGGGATATATGATAAACAGAGTAGCAGCAGTGTATTTGATGATTGTATGTGAGTGTGTGTGCRYGTGTGTAGAGTTAGTATGAATGTATGTGCGTGTTATGTGYGTGTGTGCTTGCCTTGCGGAAGTAGAGAGAACAGTCTATGGGGTGGCTGGAGTCTTTAACAMTTTTCTGGGCCTTCCTTTCACACCGCCTGATATAGAGGTCCTGGGTGGCAGGKAGCTCAGMCCCAGTGATGTYCTGGGCTGTCCACACCACCCTTTGTASTGCCATGTGATCGAKGTCAGTGCAGTTGCCRTACCAAGCAGTGATGCAGCCAGWCAWGATGCTCTCAATGGTGCAGYTGYAGAACDTTTTGATGATTTCAACCTCCTGAGGAGCAAGAGGCTCTGTCGTATCTTTTTCACGACTGTTTGTGTGTGTGTGGACCATTTTAAGTCCTTAGTGATTTGGACACCGGGGAACTTAAAGATCTCGACCTGCTACACTGCAGCCCTGTCTCGATGTGGATGAGGCCGTGCTCGCCCCCCGTTTCCTGTAGTCCACGATTAGCTCCTTGGTCTTATTGACGTTGAGGGAAAGGTTCATGGACAACATAGAGAATATAAGACGTGTCATGCCATTTATGTTTTTGCTCAGAGTAAACTGTCAGTGGTGGTGAGCTTAGATTTTTCTCTTTATTTTCTGTCTAATCCTCACGTCTCACAGTGCACTTCTGGACRTACGAGCAAGACTTCCTGTCTCAGTACTGTCAGGTCTGGGTTCGGTTGGAGCTGGACGCCCATCTGTCCCAGCAGGCTTTGCGAGAAGCTCTGGACACGAAGGAGGTGCAGGAGGCCAGAGACCGCCTTGGTCACATCACTCAGCTCTCACAGGTAGACTACCCATAGAGAGTAATGAAATAGATATCAAAGGRGGACAGTATGYKTGTATGAGAGGGAATGASCCCCCTTRCCTSTCTGTCCCTTTGCCCTGTTTAGAGTCTTGAGGTGGTGTGGCGTGAGGCCCGGTGGATCATGGATGTCCTGCAGTGTGTCCGCTCTAAACAGTGGGTGGGGGCGGTGCCTCTGGGCCTGGTCATGGGAGGAGACCCACCTGCCTGCCCAGACGATGAGGRGGATGACAGGCCTACCACCAGAGTCTGGCCCCAGCGCATACTCTCTCAAAAGAAAATATCAGGTGACTTGTTAATGTAGTAGATATAGTAAATTCATTATTCACTGTCTTTGATTGGAGCATTAGAAAGCAGGCAGGGGTGAGAAGTTTGATATTCAGTCACTTCCTTTGTCTGTTTGATGTAACTAACTCTCCTTTCTGTTGGCCCTCTCCTCTCACTGCCTCTAGAGAGCATTACCTGTACTGTTACAGACATTGGTGTCAGCAGTGGGATCTCTGAGCCAATATGTATCCCGGGGGTCCATGAAAAGGCTGTGGGTTTAATTGAGGGGGCTAGCAAAGGGGGGTACCCCGTGGACCTCAGTGCCCAACAGCCTGTTGTGGCGTTCAACAGCCTGKACCAGTCAGGRRTTGGATTYGACAGTGTGGCCCAATCAGAAGTGGKAKATCATRACATTATGGCMCAATCAGAAGTGGCAGATCATGACATTGTGAACCTGCCAGCTGCCTACAGTGGAGAACTGGAGTATCCTCACAGTTTTGTCAGTGATGTGATCCCGCCTCTACCAGATCTGGACATCATCTTCCCCACACTGAGTCTGATAGATGAAGAGAGGGAGGAGGACCCTGTACCTAGGAGGATGGATATGCTTGACAGTTTAAGTCTTGGAGTCGGTGAAAGCGAGGCTTTCTTTGGACTAAACTCTGACTTGATGAGTGGACCTAAGGGTTGCTCTCTCTCTGATGTGCATCATGATACGAACTCACTGACAGCAGGCCTTAGTTTAGGAGACAGAACCTGTGCAGATACACTGTTCTCAGGTCATTTAGATGGGCTGGCCACATCTGCCCCTCTTCCCATTGTGAGGACCACACCTGCCCAGAGATGTGATTTACCTACAGAGAATACTATGATACATGCTGGCAACAGGGGGAGCAGCATGCCAGCCAGGAGCCAGGTTGAGTGGGTGAACTCCTCTAACCAGGCATCCTGATGTATCCAGRWATTATTATAACTCAACGTTACACCAAAATACATTGTACTTAATCATCGTGCCTCTCGAAGAATTTGACAACCAATTCTCAACAAATTCTTAATATACTTTCAGTGCCTTTAAGCGAGTGTGGCAAACGGTGGGATATTCATGGTTGTTTTCTCATCACATTATCTTACTCTCTGTAGTTTTTCCAGTAGTGATATAAAGGGCCTGTCTCCAAGAGACCTGCTAGACATGCTCTGTGCTTCTGTACGCGAGATGTCTCCCTGTTGCAACTTGTATTAAACTGAATTGATTTATGATTGTCTATATCCAACAACTGCTATTCTCTTTTGTTCAATGTAAAATACTCTTTACCGTATTGTACTCTATTAACCTGTTGCACTTTTGTCCTTATAACACACAACTAGCTAGTCTACWGTAAAATCCGTTGAATGGTTTATCTTTATGAAATTACCAAATCAAATATTTTCAGCTGTATTTGTGTTGTTCCACATTATATTTCTAAGACAAAAGTTAGTTATCTTTTTTTACATTTTCCTTTTCAGAAATGTGTGTGTATTTGAGAAGGTTACACAGGCCAACTGGGTATTAAGGTGAAGATATGTGTGAGGATATCAATTCAAAATGCCAATATTAAAGATCCAATGCAGCCATTTTTATCTCAATATCAAATCATTTCTGGGTAACAATTAAGTACCTTACTGTGATTTTTTTTTTCAATTAAAATAGTCAAAAAAATAAACAAAAATAGCTTTTTAACGAAGAGSAATTTCTCAAGCAAGAATTTTGCTCGGACTGTCTGGGAGTGGTCTGAGTGGGAAGAGGAAAAAGGAAAATAAGATGTTATTGGCAGAGATGTTTGGAACTCTCTTTCTTATTGGTCTATTAACTAATTTAACACACAGTGATGTCAACATGGAAGGCCAAAACTCCATCCCACCAAAACAGKCAGAAATTTCAGGCGATCTTTTCAAACAACTCAGTGCATCGTCATACTTTTTCACAGTATAATTCCAATGTCACCATGTGGAAATATACACTCAGTGCTCAGTTTATTAGGTACACCCATCTAGTACTGGGTCGGACCCCCCTTTGCTTCCAAAAAAGTCTGAATTCGTTGGGGCGTGGAAACGTTGCTCTATTGGTATCATGGGACCTAACGTGTTCCAGGAAAACATTCCCCACACCATTACACCAATGGTGTATGGCATCAGGCACGACGGTGCCATGGACTTATGCTGCTTATGCCAAATCCTGACTCTGCCATCAGCATGACTGTCCAGTGTTGTTGATCGTGTGCTCACTGGAACCGCTTCCTCTTAATTTTAGCTGATAGGAGTGGAACCCGTGTGGTCGTCTGCTGCAATAGCCCATCCGTGTCAAGGGCCGACGAGTTGTGCCTTCCGAGATGTCGTTCTGCACACCACTGTTGTACTGCGCCATTATTTGTCTGTTTGTGGACTGCCTGTTAGGTTGCACGATTCTTGCCATTCTCCTTCGATCTCTCTCATCAACGAGCTGTTTTCGCCCACAGAACTACCGCTGACCGCATGTTATTTTTGTTGCACCATTCTCKGTAAACCCTAGACACTGTTGTGTGTGAAAAGCCCAGGAGGCCGGCCGTTTCTGAGATACTTGATCCGGCGCRCCTGGCACCGACGATCATACGACGCTCAAAATCACTTAGGTCACTGGTTTTGCCCATTCTAACGTTCAATCGAACAGTAACTGGATGCCTTGATGCCTGTCTGCCTGCTTTATATAACAAGCCACGGCCACATGACTCACTGTCTGTATGAGCTAACAATTTTCGTGAACAGGGTGCAAACTGGCCACTGAGTGTATATAAAACACAGGTAAATCATATTTTTGACTGCACTGGGCCTTTAAGTAGGGTGAATTCAGAGTAAGTGGAACAGTTTTTGTCTCATGGTTTTTGTCTCATGTAACCTCTTTCGGCATCTATCCAACATGTTAACCCAACACTATCCAACATATTAGCCCAACACATGATACATGTCTAAAATCCTCAAGACCTTGCCTAATCACACAAAAAAACKAATGTTGATGTCATATTCACAGGAGGCATGACACACCCATTTGTGTGCACTGAGTCAAAACAATTTTTTCAGTTCGCATTTGGCAACCTGGGACAGCAGGTTAGAAAAACTGGGACACCATTATTATAGTCCTAATTGTACCCCAATGACAATTCAATAAAACTTTGTGTGATTATTTTAAGAAACATCTGAGGATTTCAGAAATGTATCATGTGTTAGGCTGCTGCTACTTGCTGTTTATTATCTATGCATAGTTACTTTACCCCTACCTACATGTACAAATTACCTCAACTAACCTGTGCCCCGCACACTGACTCGGTACTGGCATATAGCCTCGTTATTGTTATTTTATTTTATTGTATTACTTTTTCTTTTTTTTTTTTTACTTTGGTTTATTTAGTAAATATTTTCTTAACTCTATTTCTTGAACTCCATTGTTGGTTAGAGCCTGTAAGTAAGCATTTCACGGTAAGGTCTACCTACACCTGTTGTATTCGGCGCATGTGACAAATACAATTTGATTTGATTTGATTTATGGTTGGTAAAGTGGGACTAAAGAAAATACTGAATTACAACCTTTAAAGATAATATTGGCAACTTTTWATGTATTATGATCTACCAGTACATAGTATGCACTAGTGGTGTGCGGGTCAGCTGTTTGTTCACCCACACCCACCCGCAATTGTTAATATAAACCCATCCCCAACCGCAKKACTATACACTGAGTATACAAAACATTAAGAACACCTGCTCTTTCCATGACATACTGACCAGGTGAATCCAGGTGAAAGCTATGATCCCTTATTGATGATTGATGTCACTTGTTAAATCCACTTCAATCAGTGTAGGTGAAGGGGAGGAGACAGGTTACAGAAGGATTTTTAAGCCTTGAGACAATTAAGACATGAATTGTGTATTTGTGCCATTCAGAGGGGAATGGGAAAGTCAAAAAATGTAAGTGCCTTTGAACTGGGTAGGGTAATAGGTGCCAGGTGCACCGGTTTGGGTCAAGAACTGCAACCCTGCTGGTTTTTAATGCTCAGCAGTTTCCCTTGTGTGTCAAGAAGGGTCCACCATCCAAAGGACATCCAGCCAACTTAACACAACTTTGGGAAGCATTGGAGACAACATGGGCCAGCATCCCTGTGGAACGCTTTCAACCCCTTGTAGAGTCCATRCCCCAATGAATTGAGGCTKTTCTGAGGTAGGCCAACAGTTCCCTTAAAGTGCCATAGGCCTATTTGAAGTCCCCATCTTGTGACTGTCGAATTGTTTAGTGCCTCACAATCATTACACACAACATARCCGGCACTGGTATCATCCTCTTTTACCACTTCACWAAATCTTTACAAAAGGTTACTTTTCTGGCTCTCCCTTCTCTTTATTTTCAACTCTCCATTTCACAGYTTTTATTTTATTGAATTAAACTCTGACATTGTCCTTTTTGCCTCCATGGATCGACTTTAAAATGTGCTGCCTGTTCCCAAAAGCACTTGGCGATTGGCGTGTAGGCTATTGGGCGCGTGTACTGTTAGGCCCTAAAACTTCAATGTAGCCTATAGATATAAATAGCAAAATAATTATACATTTATGGATTTTATAAGGTACTGTTTTCTCTTTATTCAAACCRCCTAAATCTGCCCGCCTTACAGATATAACCTCGGGGATGGCGGGTTATTTTTTTTCTTTTGTAAAAGTTTTATTGTTGCATTTCCTTTAAAACAGCTCATATATTTTTGCACACAATTTTATACACATTAAAATGGCATAAAAGCATAAAACACAGAATTTCAATATTACATTTAAATTAGTTAAAAAGTACATGTTGTTAAAAACAATAGAAACAACMATGAATAAAAGTACTTTTTCTTGTAAAAAACATCCAACTCTGTAAAAGCCATTTAAAATGTGTACAAATTATTTAACAAAGGTAAAACATTTTTAAGACATGAAAAACATGTTAAAAAGTCACTTTGTTAAAAGACTGTCTTCAGTCCTTTGTACAGGAACGGGGTGAGTCCTTATCAAACTCGCCTCCTCAATTACTGTCCTGTCCGTCGGGGCCCAGAGGAAATCCCTCCCCTAGGCGCATCGCCCTAGGCGCCRCAGCGCTGTCAGGCCGTGGCCGCCGGGACCTTGGGTGTTGTGTGGGACCATTCGCCTGGGGTCGAGGCCCCCTTTCTTCTGTACCACCCCAGGGGGCTTTCGTGACTACCATGGCCACGGCCTGGGGGGTGGTCTCTACTCGCTTCGCTACCAGCAGGTTGCGGGAGGACCACAGTGCAGCCTTCAGACACGTGAGGGTGGGCCAGAGCTTAGTGAAGGCCTTYGKCCCACCCCATACAGCACGAGCTGGGGCGTTAGGTCCTCCACTGCTGGCAGACACGGGGARATCAAGGTGCCTTCTTTCTTCCAATAGGTCCCTAGCGGCTCTGCACTCCCAGAGCAAGTGCCCCACCGACTCATCTTGGCCGCAGCCTGGTCGGAGGCACGCGAGTGTCCTCGCCATGCCCCGGGAGTGCATAACGGCCCTGACCGGGAGAATCTCATGGGCGACCATCCAGGACAGGTCCCGGTGCCGGTTCAGCAGGGCAGGATGGGCCATGTTGCGCCAAACCGTTGTRGGCTCGCCTGTAGCAAGCCCGCGCACTGGACACACAGGTTCCCGCTCCTGCACAAGAGAGAGAAGAGAGCAGTGTTTAGTTAAAACTGTGACTGCCTCTTTTTCCAGTATAAAATGTCTTAAAAACGTTTGGAGCTGGACGTGGTGTGTGGGGAGCAGGAAAGAGGCTGGGGCTCGCAGGTCGACCGGGATCAGCCTCAAGGTTCTGAGGTAAGATCCCAGCCAGAACCGTGCGAGGGCCTGGGTCTTGTTGTTGACCGTGGAGGTGGCAAGAGTGAGATATAACGCTGTATAGCGGCTGCCCAGGAACAAGTAGAGGTCAGGCAAGCCTTTCCCCCCCTTGGACCTGGGTCTCTTGACCACCTCCCTTTTCGGCCTCTCCCACATGCTTCCCCACAGGAAGTGAAACAGCATCCGTTCCAGAGCTAAAAGTTGTTCGTGGGGGCATAAAAACAGAACTGAACTGAAACAGTGCAACTATTTATGACATGTTTATAACCTTAACATCAAAGCAAAAACTAAGTTATGTCACTGATCTTACCTTGTGCTTTTTTTKKGGGGGGGGGGGGCTGTTTAAAGCTTGCTCTGCCCTCCACTATGATCTCACATAAATTAAGTGATGTGATTTCGATCATTTGGTTTCTCAGCAAGTGCCTAGTAATAATAGTTTAGTAATAATAGTTTTGTCAGACCAAGAAATAAACACGTCAGCACAAAGCTGTCCCAGTTTATATGACGTCCCACACTTTCCGAATTCACCCTATATGCGAATAACAAAATGTAAGCATGAACAACAAGTTGACAGTGTAGGATCAAAGAACTGATCACAGGTAGGTTTACAGTGTCAGTTAGTCAACGCAGACTGGTCGCGTGTGCGCATTATCACAATGACATCATGGTCTGACTCTGCAGCATTGCATCGTAGATACGGCATGTAAACGGGTGAAAAGAAAAAGGACATGGACACAAATATATTTAATTTCTCAATAAAAAAGACTATCATAAGAATGAGGAAGCGCTGGTAATATATGCAAGTAACGCAACCGAAGACAGAACCCTCTTATTTCAGTGCATATTAGGTATTCCACGGATAATCCATAGTTGCAGCCGTTTTCGCCATGGCTAACTCATGTGGGACAGTGGAGATGGCGTCATTGGAATGTGCTGCCTCGAATCTGGGTGAGAGACTATTGAAACAGTAATAGCCTACTGTCGTTGTTGCTAGCAGGTAGATTTTCCATTACGCATCAAAAAATATGGCATTTGTATAGCATTTTTTTAACAGCTTCCACCGATTATAAACAGCAGCACTCAGAAATCTGTAATGTAGGCTAACTACATTTCTCAGCCCCCAACCATTATAAATATAATCGACCTACATATTATATGGGTGATAATAGGAAAACAGTAGGCCTATGTCAGATAGTAATTTTAAAAGGTTACACTTTTAGATTGGTTAGGTCAGTATAAATTACTGTAATTTGTGTCACAGCATGTGAAGCATCACCGGAGCCTGACAGTGTGGCGCTGAGGATGGTACTGGTGGGGAAGACAGGCGCAGGGAGAAGCTCTTCTGGTAACACCATCCTAGGGAGGCAGGCATTCCGGGTGGACATCTNGGCGCTGAGGATGGTACTGGTGGGGAAGACAGGCGCAGGGAGAAGCTCTTCTGGTAACACCATCCTAGGGAGGCAGGCATTCCGGGTGGACATCTCTTCATGTTCTGTAACTGGTCAGTGTGACAGACAGAGTGGAGCTGTGGCTGGGAGGAACCTCACTGTGGTCGACACCCCAGGGTTCTTCGACACGCGCCTCTCCCCTCAGGAGGTGACAGCTGAGGCAGGCCGCTGTGTGGTGCTGTCCGCCCCTGGCCCCCACTCCWTCCTGGTGACCCTTCAGCCTGGCAGGTTCACTCAGGAGGAGCGGGATGCCCTGGAGTGGGTCAAGGCCACTTTTGGACCAGGAGCCCTCAGATACACAGTAGTACTGTTCACCTGGGGTGACCAGCTTCAGGGAAAAAGCATGGAAGACTTCCTGAAGGAGAGCCAGGAGCTCCAGGAGTTTGTGAGTAKATGTCAGGGGGGCTACCATGTCTTTAACAACAGCAACAAGATAACAGACTGCACTCAGGTCACAGAGCTCCTGGAGAAGATAGACAAGATGGTGACACAGAACGGAGGTGGCTTCTACACCAACGAGATGTACCAGGACGCAGAGAGAGCCATCAGAGAAGTGCAGGAAGGAATTCTGGGAGAGAGAAGGATGACTCCATTGAAGCAGGAGGAGGATGGGGTGAAGACAGGGCCAGAGCCTCAGGGACCGGAGGCAGAGAGAATGAGAAGGAGGGAAGAGGAGGAGAGGAGAAGAGAGGAAGAGGCAGCCAGAAAGAAGGCAGAGAAGTTGTTCTGGTGTGAGCTGGTGTCTGCCTTGGGGAAGGGGGCGGCAGAGGGAGCTGGAGTAACAAGCAAAGGGAAAGGGAAAGCAGTGAAAAAGGTTAAGGCTATAGAGAGGGCAGCAGCTTTGGCTACAACACCGCTGTCAATCACATCAGCTGCCAAAGTGGTGGGAGGAGCTGTGAGAGAGGGAAGTAAAGTGCTTTACAAACACCGCAAAACTCTCCTACACTGACGGGGACTTTTAATATCCACTATTATTCACTGTATGGTGCTGGGTTATCAGGTAGATGATGAGGGTCTTAAATAACCCGTATATTTTTTCTGTCTCTGAAGTGCAAATTAGTTTTTACACACTTATTTATCACTCAAATCTGTTCTTTGAAAAATCATCACAATGACGTCATAAGGCAGGCTTGCTAAAGAGCGCAGATGCACTTTCTTCCATTGTCAGTCATAGTTGAAGCTATTATTGCACTAACACATGGAGGTAAATGATCAGAAAGGTAATAAGAGTTGATAGAATGCAAATGCAGTGTAATACCACTGTAATGGAACTGCAACCATCATCCTTAATAGAAGGCCAACCCTGACAGTTGAGGAAGTGATTCTATTTGTCCAGGTTGTCATAGTGCCAAGTAAAGTGTGCTGTGAA
This sequence comes from Salvelinus sp. IW2-2015, assembly GCF_002910315.2. Taxonomy (NCBI): domain Eukaryota; kingdom Metazoa; phylum Chordata; class Actinopteri; order Salmoniformes; family Salmonidae; genus Salvelinus; species Salvelinus sp. IW2-2015. Next base: position 8,420,833 of record NC_036848.1, read on the forward strand.
TTTTTGAATGGTGTGAATCGCTAGTGTGAGTATGCAGGAGTAAACATCCTGGTGTGATGAAACACAATTCAAAGTAATCAACACGGAGAACCTGATGAACCAGTAAATATAACTTTTACTGACCTGATTTACAAATGATGAAGGTTCTTTGTATTAAAATGTTGATCATTACAACATGGGCACCACAGTTGTAAAAGTTTGGCACACATATACAAATCTAGTAGTACCAAGATACCTAGTGTAAGTACCTTTCCATTTTGTTGAAGTGTTAATCTGCCTTTGCCATTGTAATCCTGGTCCCAAAATTTTGTCAATAAATGTTGAGATATGAATGAACTCTAGTTAGTGAGAAATAACTGTTGATGCCTCATCAAATACAACATATATTTTGTTTGAACTGTGACATCACAAAAATGTGTATTCATTTTGCTTAATGAAATGCATTAATATTAAAGGAATGGAAATGACTGGTAAAATCAAAGTACAGAATACAACATATTTAAGAAGAATCTTGGTTCAGTCAAGAAGTGGACAGATATAAGAGTTACATACATGACAGTGCGTTCTGTATGGCATCTCCATGGACTTATTTTCATAAAGGGAAGAACATAGCAYAACTCTTGACAAGGATGGCAAATATCACCCATAGCAGCCTAAATACAAGACTCCCAATGAACTCTGCTTGGTGAAACAATGTAAGCCTTGAAGTTTGGTCACTGTTATATGTAGAAATTGTGAAAAGACAGGAAAGSAGAACAAATGTCTCACATATACACAATGTTTACACCATTTTGATGTAATAAGACATTCAAGATATGCCATTTACTAGAAAAKGAAAAATAAGGCACAAACTCCATTGGACTAATTGAAGCGGGACAATATCTGCTTCCATGAAAAAAAGTATAATAAAATAAAAATTCCCACAGTATTCAATTTACTCAATTCTCATTAACATTCAGTTCCACACACTCATGCACAAACACATAGGACAACGTTCTTTGGTCATTTTAGTCTCGGGAAAAGCGTACCAACATGACGGTTGCACCCTGGGTACAGTATATACCCCCCAGGGTATACAGGGGGTACTGTGACACTGCAGACTGTAGTCCATTACTAAGTATGATTGGAGGGCAGAGGTGCTTTCAGTTACTGAACTGCTCAACTGTCGCTTAAAACAGCCCTGACTCTTTAGATGGGCATGGGCAGGGACATCTTTCCACTTCCTCTGAGCACTGGAGAGGGACAAAGGCAAAGAGGGAAAGGTAAATGGGATGAAATATGTGCTAGAAATATAATACAAAGTCAAAATCCCTCCMTGGCTCATACTTACCCCTGGTAAYGTAAAGGTAGAAGAAGTCACAGTAGAAAATCGTCTGCACCACACCGGACACCACAGCAATCTGGTCAAAGAAGCCCTCGGTGTGGTAGCGCCACACCCAGTTGGCCAGGTACAGGGCTCGGTAGAGACCCAGGAAGAACAGGTARTGGGTGGTGATGGATTCTGCCTCGCCGGTCTTGGTGATCATGAAGAGCTGGGGCAAGATGGCCACTGACTCCAAGTAGATGGAGAAGGTCCACAGGATCTGTGCACCAAAGATATGCATTCAATCAAGTATGCACCAACACATCAAGGGACCCTCTACCAGTCAAGTTGAGACTTCTAGGCCAATATTCCAGAAAAGCAAATATTTGGGCTTTTAGTTGCCCCTCATTTACATTATCTATACCATGATGTGATAGAATAGCTAATTAAATGATATAGGTAACTAACAAAATAAAGGAAATGCTTGAGTTAAATGAGGGATACAAAGTATATTGAAAGCCGGTGCTATTAAACCATCTCCTCATGCTTAGGGTCATGTATAAAAATGCCCAGTTGCCCATTATTTTGGCTATCATGGCTAGAAGAGCTCTCAATGACTTGAAAAGAGGGTTCCCTAAGGGGGGTTTAAAGAATGTGTGTGTCTCAGTCACCMGATCTCAACACAATTGAACACTTATGAGMGATTCTGGAGCGGTGCCTAAGATGCATTTTCCACCACCATCAACAGAACACCAAATGACAGAATTTATTGTGGAAGAATGGCGTCGCATCCCTCTAAYAGAGTTCCAGACACTTGTAGAATCTATGCCAAGGCGTATTTAAGCAGTKCTGGTGGCTTGTGGTGGCCCAATGCCCTATTAAGASACTTTAAGTTGGTGTTTTCTTTATTTTGGCAGTTACCTGTATGTTCAGTAAGTATTGAACCTGGCACATTTACCTCCAGGGGGGCAAATGCATAGTTTTCCAGGAAGGAAAGCCCAGCCACAGGCACAAGTAGGAACTCAACACGGAATGAGTCACTCTCTGAGTTGAAGGTGCTCCTGAAGCGCATGTAGATCAGGTACACAGTGGCATATGCCAAAGACAGGAACACCACCTGAGCACACAAGACAGCGGGAAGGAGTTTAGGTTAGAACACAAATCATTGATTGGTTGGCTTCTTTGTAGGATACTATCGTCTACCTCACCTTCATAACTGTGTTGTAGATGGAGATTACGCTAGTGAACAGGTCCAAGTATCTTGTAGTGAAGACTAATGCAAAAAGCACCTGAGACTTCCCAGAAATACCTGCAGAAACACACAACAGTCATTCATCTCACTGCAGGTAGCCTAGTGGTTAGAGCGTTGAGCCAGTAACTGAAAGGTTGCTAGATCGAATCCCTGAGCTGACAAGGTAAAAAATCTGGCGTTCTGCCCCTGAACCCACTGTTCCTAGGCTGTCACTGTAAATAAGAATTTGTTCTTAATTGACTTGCCTAGTTAAATCAAATGTAATTTAAAAATATGCAACAATTTCATTTCATGACCTGGGGATGGCAAAACATCATCAATGCGGATATCTGAGGTAGAAAGCAGACCAGGGTGCGACCACCAAAGCAAATATGGTTTGACTGAACTCTTTGCCACGTAACATTCTTGTGCGTCGAAGTGGACTAGTCAACCACAAAATATTGCAATGTAATGTAACCAATTATAATCGAGGCGCATTGTTGCAACAAAGTAACAAATTAACTGTTGAGTGCTCCATGAGTGCTACATGATGTGAGCGTTGCAGACCAGTACTAGGAGTGTGAGGTCAACTTCCCAATTGAGATGGACATATGCATTCATTTTCCCTGTGTCAGCTTGCCTGGCTACCACGGATGTTAGTTTCTTCTCAGAAATGAAGTATTCCTATTTAGCGAACATAGAGCAGCGGGATAATTCAGTTTGAGTCGTCAGGCAATGTGTCCCCAAGTTTGTTTAACAGATATTAGGCATATGAATGAGCAAGTCAATAAATCATTAACAGCAAGACTTCCCTGTAAACAACTGCATATCAAATAATCCCACTGTCAACATACCAGCACAGGATTTGGACCTCCATATCTTCACTAATAGAATGATGATAGCAACGATATGTGACACGTCACCGGCTAGACGGAAGATATTCATAGTGCTGTTTTGGTATTCCAAAAAGAAAGAGCCGAAATATTGGTGCAAGTCTATAAGAATGAGGCCTCAAAGTAGTCTTCAGGCGATGTCAAAACAATAACGTATGTAAAATGAGACTCCTCTAAAAAACAAAAAAGCCCAAATAACTCCAATGTTATGTCCTCTTGTTCTTTGGAAACCACTACAAATGCTCATAAATGTTCATTCTAGATATTCTGCATAGGGATTCCTCTGCAGAACTGTCCGCAAAGGGCTGGGAAAGTTTGTTAGACCTGTGGCGGTGACGTGGCTGCAAATTTCTGCAAAATCCCTATTGCCTCTGGCGCTCAAATTACAGCCAGACTGGGGCGTGAAAGCATGAGCATGTCACTGAAGTGGGCTGTCACTAAGAAATAGTCCGTATGTGACCTTCTTCAACAGCAGATGGAGACAAATACAGTTAATTTTACAGGACTATCTCTCGGTATAAAACGACATTATTATGTAGTATTGGTTTTGGCCAATAACTCCATCATTAACCATCCCCATAGACTCATGATTGTAGGCCTAAATGCTTGGGAAATTCATGTTTATATAAGGTACCCCATTCTGCTTCAATGAAAGTAGTTAATTCAATGAAAGTAGTTCATACTTTAAAGTATTGGCTGCGGTTAGCATTATGTTTTTGGCTTAATAGTCTTGTTCACCAGTTAAGAAAAGCCTGGCATATAGTTTAGCCTACTGTGTCCTAACTAGGGTTGCAAACGGTCGGAAACCTTCGGGTAAATTTCAGGAATTTTTCTGGAAATTTTCCATGGGAAATTAAGCCCGGGAATTTGGGGAATTTTGCTTAAATTCATAAAAAAAGTTAGCTTATAACAGTGAACCTTTTTTGTGGGATTACACATAAGGCAATTATAGGTCTTGTGACATGTTTTGGTTAAACTATCCCCAATTCAATGGAATTGCAACCCTCTGCATGCATAGTGCATTCTTCCATCACATGTACAGCTGATTCTCAAGATCTTGCACACTAATGGCATGCTATTGAGCCCACATTACTACACTGTCTGAGCCAAGGACTACATGCTTTCTGRTAAGTTTTCATTACATTACTGGGTGGGGTGAATATATTTTATGACATGCATGATTTTTTGTTAACTAGTAAATAGTAGCCTACAGCAAAGTTTAAATTWAAAAARAATATATTTAACCTTTATTTAACCAGGTAGGCCAGTTGAGAACAAGTTCTTTTTTACAACTGCGACCTGGCCAAGATAAAGCAAAGCAGTGCGACACAAACAACAACACAGAGTTACACATGGGAGGACGTGCTCTTGTTCTCCATGGACTTTACAGTGACCCAAAACTTTTTGGAGTTAGAGCTACAGGATGCAAATTTCTGTTTGAAAAGCTAGCCTTTGCTTTCCTGACTGGTTCCTGACTTCCCTGAAAAGTTGCATATCGGGGACTATTCGATGCTAGTGCAGTCCGCCACAGGATGTTTTGTGCTGGTCGAGGGCAGTCAGGTCTGGAGTGAACCAAGGGTTATATCTGTTCTTAGTTCTACATTTTTTGAAGGGGCATGCTTATTTAAGGTGGTGAGGAAATTACTTTTAAAGAACGACCAGGCATGCTCTACTGACGGGATGAGGTCAATATCCTTCCAGGATACCCGGGCCAGGTCGATTAGAAAGACCTGCTCGCAGAAATGTTTTAGGGAGCGTTTGACAGTGATGAGGGGTGGTCGTTTGACCGCAGACCCATAGCGAATGCAGGCAATGAGGCAGTGATTGCTGAGTCCTGATTGAAAACAGCAGAAGTGTATTTGGAGGGCAAGTTGGTCAGGATAATATCTATGAGGGTGCCCATGTTTACGAATTTTGGGTTGTACCTGGTGGGTTCCTTGATAATTTGTGTGAGATTGAGGGCATCTAGCTTATATTGTAGGACTGCCGGGG